>NW_027204025.1:0-43496 GCF_024711535.1 Dipodomys merriami | reverse complement strand
AAAAGTACCACACACTACATGCTCACTCACTTAATCACACCACACACACCACACTCACACTCAATCACACACACCACACATGCTTGCTCACAATCACACCACTCACACCACATACACCACACTCACACCACATGCTCACACTCATACCACACCACACACACACCACACATGCTCAGTCACTCAATCATACCACACACACCACACACACACTCAATCACATCACACACACACCACTCACGCTCACACATACCACCCATCACCCACACTCACACTCGCACACTCACCACACACCACACACACACACACACAACCCCCCGGTCTGTCACCTTGAGCTGAAGAGCGCAGAGACAGCACCCAAGCCCAGAGTTCAAGCCCCACAACTGACCCCTCCAAAAAAATATCTTGAACTGAACATAGCATATATGTATATATGTGAAATAACATGGCAAAATTCCTTTGTGTAATACACACTTAAAAAATGAATGATAGGAAAGTAATATAGGCTCTTCTGGGTGATCAGGTACTAGCAGGAGGGAAGAGGGACAAGGAGAGGGCAAATTAAGTACTTTACACATGTATGAAAATAGAATAAAACTTATTTTCAACGATTTGTATGCATGTATGGAAATGTCTGAGAGCTAATATAGTAGAAGCCAGGCACTGGTGGCTCACGCCTGTAATCCTAGCTACTCAAGAGGCTGAGATCTGAGGATCGAGATTCAAAGCCAGCCTGGGCAAGGGAAGTCCCTGACACTCTATCACCAATTAACTACCAGAAAACTGGAAGTGGTGCTGTGGCTCAAGTGGTAGAGCTCTAGCGTTAAGCTGAAGAGCTCAGGGATGGTGCACAGACCCAGAGTTCAAGTCCCACAACTGACAAAAAATAAATAAATAAAGAAAAAAAAGACAGTATATATGGCTTTAAATCTAATATATTAAACTTTATTCTTAGGAGTAAATAACCAAGCATTTCTCAGTTTTCTGAGGTCTCATTAGCAGTATAATAATTTCAGTAGTTCATCTAGACATAAAAAGTCAAAGTTTATTCCATAAATAAGAACACAATTTAATCCAAAATTACTAAGAGTCTTAAATGCCATCTTATTTTCCTCTACCTATGATGATATTTTTTCCTCCAAGACTGAATAAATAATACTAAACTAAGTGGGTATCCAATGACTCACCTGTACACTTGAAAATTTCACTTTTGGATTGTTATCTATCTCCCATAAGCCTTCATTGAAGCCTTTTTATTTATTTGGTTTGCCATACTTTTCCTTATTTTCTGAGTAAGGAAATATATCCTTTGGTCCTAAAAAAGCACTAAAACAGAAGAAGATAATAAGTGCAATGCAACCTCAAATAAATATATACATAGTGCATTACTAAAATAACACTATTATATGATGCATTTCATAAAATACAAATTAAAGGGAAGACAAGGATATTAAGTCTGATGAATTCATTTCAATGAACACAATCTTACCAACACATGAGAAGGCTCTAAGTACTGGCAGAACAAATGTTGGAAAAGTCTTTTTGGGGGGAGTATGTATACAGATATTTGGGCTTGAAGTCAGAGCCTCCCACTATTGCTTAGCTTTTTTACTTAAGGCTACAGTCACTCTACTACAGCCATAGTTCCACTTCCAGCTTGGAACACAAGAGAGCCACACAGACTTTTCTTCCAGGCTGTCTTAGAAATTTGATCCTCATATCTCAGGCTGAATAGCTAGGAGTATAGGTGTGAAACACCAGCCACCTGGCTTCTAAAATATTTTTAGGTTCCATTTCTTTGCAGAACAATAAATGTTTTCTGTTTAGAGGTAGGGATAAAGTAGGCTATATTTTATTCCAAATACTACTGTTTTTTTTTTCGTTTACAGTACTAAGGATTGCATCCAGGTCTCACAGAAACAAGTCAAGCACTAAACCACAGAACTACATGTCAATCTGATATACTTTATTAATTCAGTAATGAGTTCCTAGATCCATAACACCAACTCATTTACATGAACTTTTTTTTTGGTACAGATCCTGGGCCTTGAACTCAGAGCCTGGGCACTGTCCCTGAACTTTTGTGCCCAATGCTACAGCTTTAGACCACTTGAGGCATAGCTCCACTGTTTACTGAAAATGGGATTCTCGTGAACTTTTCTGCCCAGACTGGCTAAGAACCTCAATTCTCAGATCTCAGCCTCATGTGGCTATTAGAGGCAGGAATCACCAGCACCTGGTCTCATTCAGTTTAATTGAACAGGCTTTTCAGGCCCAGAGTTCAAGCCCCACGAACGACAAAAAAAAAAAAAAAAAAAAAAAAAAAAACTTCTCCCCCAAACTGGACAAAGCCAGGCTGGGGAGAAAAAAAATCACCAAGTCTGAATAACCAGCAGAGATGATCTGGAAGCATGGTTCAAGTGGTAGAGAACCAGCCAAGCAAACGAACCAGGCTCAATGCCTCAAAGCTCAAGCTCAAACTCTAGTACTGTGAAAAAACAGAAAGTACCTAATTTAAACATCATTATATACTTCTAATTAAATATGAACACATTTTCATGTCAGTAATTATTTAATACATTTTGCTAAATGGACCTATCAATCTATTGTTTGAGCACTTTTTCTGTGTCAATAGTGAGGGCTTGAACTCAAGGCAAGGCTTCATACTCTTGCTGTCTTTTTTCTGCTCACAGCTGGTGTTCCATCACTTGAGTCACACACTCCAATCTGCTTTTCTGATGGTTAATTGGGATTCCCAAGCACTTTTCTTTGGGCTTCAAACCAAGATACTCAGATCTCAGTTCTCCTAAGTAGCCAGGAGGCTGCAATATTTTAAAAGTCTGGGACCAGTGGCTCATGCCTGTAATCTAGCTACTCAGGAGGCTCAGTCTGATGTTGATTTGAAGCCAGCCAGGGAGAAAAGTCCAAGGGACTCTCCGATTAACGAGAAAAATCCTGGAAGTGCAGATGTAGCTCAAGTAGTAGCACACACCAGGCCACTGAAAAAGCCAAGCAAGAGTATAAGACCTTGAATTCAATATTCAGCATCAGCACACACAAAAAAATAAAATAAATATTGTAACAGTAAATATACTGCTCAATGTTTGATCTTCACAATCAATTCGAAGTATAGGTGGGGTAAAGAATATGCTCAAGACTGATAAGTCAAAAACAAAGCTGATGAACAAAATAACTCTCCATGGGGATACAATCCCCTAAGATTCCTGAATAGTACATAAATTAGCCTAGAGACCGCACCGCTAGTTACCAAGGAACACCTTATGGTGGCTGTGGCTATGGTTTTCTCTTAGAAATGTTCCATTTTCAAATGGCCTACAAAAAGTGTTTTATATGCAAAATGGAAATAGGACATAATCTAATTACATTTTCATAACAAATACAAAAAAATTGTGAAGCCAAGAACCCATGGATCACACCTGTAATTTAGCTATTCAGGAGGCTGAGATCTGAGGTTCATGGTTAGAACCCAGCTCAAGCAGAAAAGGCCATGAAACACTTATCTACAATTAACTATCAAAAAGGCAGAAGTGAAACTGTGGCTCAAGTATAAGAGCACCAGCCTTGCACCAAAAACAAAAACACTAAAGGAAAATGCCTAGGCCCTGAGTTCAAGTACTGGTACCAGCTCGAGAAAGAGATTAAAGGGAGGAAAGAAGGGAGGAAAGGGAAGAAGGAAAGAAGAGAGGGGAGGGAGAGAGGAAAGGGAGAGAGAAAGGAAGGAATGAAGGAAGGAAAATTGTGAAAGTTCAGAGGAAAAAAAATCAGAACACAACAGGTTTAGAAATTCTAAAATATAAAAATATTATTCTTTCTCTTTAGAACTTTCCTTTTATTATTTGCTTTTTAAAAGCAATGAGAAAATTAAGCAGTAAATTCCAAATCTAACAGTAAACTTATGTGGATTGAAGTTCTTTTGCAAATATATAGAAAAGCAGTTATGTATCTGATTTTACCTTTTTACTAAACAGTATGGATGCCCATAAGAAAGCCCATACAAAGTCACCACAAACTTAGAACGTTTTTTTTTTTGGGGGGGGGGCTCCAGTCATAGGGCCTGAACTCTGAGCCTGGGCGCTGCACTTGAGCCATAGCGCCACTTCCGGCTTTTTTCTTTTTGCTTATGTGGTACTAGGGAATCGAACCTAGGGCCTCAGGCATGCAAGGCAAGCACTCTATCACTGAGCCATCTTCCCAGCCCAAACTTAGAACTTTTAAGTCAAACCAAAGGGGCCATAATCAAAATATGAAGGCCTATCAGACACAAGGACATCAAGATCAAGTCATTTATATTTATTAAGTAGTATTTTCTAAACAAAACGTTTCATTTTCAACTTATCAACTCTAACTTGCTGCTTCATTTACCTATTATAAAATCACAAAATATGAAACAAATCTTAAAAAGGATGTTTACTAAAATTTTATAACAAGTCAGGCAGGAGTGATTCATACCTGTAATCCTAACATGTTGGGAAGGTAAGAGCTGAGGATCATGAGACTTTTAACTGCCAAAAATTCCAAAGTGGAACTACAGCTCAAACGGTAAAGTACAAGCCATGAGCAAAAGAGAGAGAGAGAGAGAGAGAGAGAGAGAGAGAGAGAGAGAGAGAGAGAGAGAGAGAGAGAGAGAGAGAGAGAGAGAGAGAGAAATCAGAGACAGTGCCCAAGCCCTGAGTGAAGGCCCAGGCTTGGCTCAATAAATAAATAGATGCTATGACAGTAAAAGGTAGAATGATGGGGAAAGACGACCAGCAGAAGGAGAAAGGACAAGCTGGGTGCCAGTGGCTATGCCTGTAATCCTAGATACTCAGGAGGCTGAGATCTGAGGATTACAGTTCAAAGCCAGCCCAGGCCAGAAAGTCTATTGAGACTCTAATCTCCAATAAATCAGCAAAAAATTGGAGTAACATGGTGGGTCCAGTGGCAGATCACTAGCCTTGAGTTGAAGAGCTAAGGGACAGAGCCCAGGCCCAGAGTTCAAGTCCCACAACTAACCCTCTCCCAAAAAAAATGAACATAATTTCAACAATGTATATTATATGCATGTATGAAAATACAACTATGAAATCTCTGTAAATTTACAGTAATTAAAAATTATATGCATATGTGTACACCGTTATATGTTATAGACCACGATAGACAATTTGCTCCAGGAAAGTTAGAATGAACTTGTGACTTTAAATGAGCATCATTATTCCACAATACTGTGAAATTTGGGAAATTATGTAATCACTTAATCACAATTAAAAAAAAAAGAACCTCGGGGAAGGTAGGGAGATAAGGGATGCTAGCGGGAAAACAATGGAGGGTGTAGCAATGCTCAATAGGAAGTGTACTTGCTCCCTTGCTCATGTAACTGTAACCCTCTGTATAGTATCTTCACAATAAAAAATTAAAAAAAAATTATATGCATACTATACACTACATATACTATATAGTATTTTTTAAGTTTCTAAAGTTGAACATTAATAAGAGATAAAAGCAGCAAAGTATGACTAAATTTTCAAGAGTATGGAGAGTTCGAAGACATTCTCTCAATTAGCAAAACTACTTAGCAAAATTCAAACTGAGCTGATCTAAACTTAGTAACACTACAATAACAGCCTTACAAAAAAAATATGCAATGTTACTATTAATTTATAAATCCCAGCAAGTATTGCTCCCAAAACAAGCCTTTCAAAGCCATACAATTCTTACTGGCATTTTATTCAACACATACTTAGCATTAGTCTAAGTAATTATTTATGAAAGCACCTTAGCTGTGTCCTAAAGTTCTAAGATAGATGAAATCCCTATTTTACAAATTCAGAAGGACACAAATGTAAGGAATTTGCTGAAAGTCACATAAAATAGGCAAATGTGACTGCTGTAATCGACTTGTATTAAATCCTGTGTCAAGTGTTACAAAGCAAATTCATCATCAACCCATGACTTTACTCTCCAAGCTTTTGGGAGGTACTGACTTTGCAAATGTAAATGGTATACTTAAAAGAACAATGATAATAGCTGGGCACCAGTGGCTCCTGCCTATAATCCTGGTTACTAAGTAAGCTGAGAGGATGAGAGCTGAGGATCACAATTTGAAGCCAGACCAGCAGGCAAGTCTATAAAACTCTGACCTCCAGAAATGAATCTGTGGCTCAACTGGTAGAGTGCTAACCTTGAATAGAACACCCCGGCCCTCAGTTCAAGCTCTAGGACTAGCAAAAAAAAAAACAAAACAAAACACTGAAGATCAAAAACATTAAAGTATACTTTGAAATAAAAATGCCCCTAAATTTTTATGAAACAGGTAGTTTTATTTTTTTTTCGGGGAGGGGGGAGGTCGTGGGGCTTGAACTCAAGGCTTGGGCGCTGTCCCTCAGCTCTTCAACTCAAGGCTAGAGCTCTACCACTTAAGCTACAGTGCCACTTCCAGTTTTTTGGTGGTTTATTGGAGATAAGATTTTCACAGACTTGGGGCTGGGAAGGTGGCTCAGTGGTAGAGCACTTGCCTTGCAATGCATGAGGCAATGTGTTTGATTCCTGAGCACCACATAAGCAAAAAGAAAAAAAGCCAGAAGTAGCGATGTGGCACTAGCCTTGAGCTGAAGAGCTGAGGAACAGCGCCCAAGCCCAGAGTTCAGGCCCCACTACCTGACCCCCCTCCCCCCCAAAAAAAAGATTTTCACGGATTTGCCTGCCTGGGCTGGCTTTGAACCACGATTCTCAGATCTCAGCCTCCTGAGTAGCTAGGATTACAGGTGTGAGCCACCGGCACCCAGCTTAAAGCAGGTTTTTTAAAATTATTATTATTGTAAAGGTACTATACAGAGTGTTACAGTTACATGAGTGAGGTATTGAGTACACTTCCTCTTGAACATTGTTACCCCCTCCATTGTTTTCCCCCTACCATCCTCCCCTCCCTCCCTTACCCAAGGTTCTTTTTTTTTAAATTTTGATTAAGTGATTAAATAATTTCTGGAATTTCACAGTATTGTGGAATAATGATGTTCATTTAAAGTCACAAGTTCATTCTAACTTTCCTGGAGCAAATTGTCTATCACAGTCTGTAACATATAACGGTGTTCATATGTTATATACCATATATGTGATCAGCAGCATGGGGATATTTAGTAGTGGTTCAACCAGATGAGTGGGAGTTCTTTGTTTCTTAAGCCCTGCTAGTTTTGTCATATCGCCTAACGTTTTGGATTTAGCATCCGCTTATCAGGGAGACCATGTACCATTTGTCTCTTCTTTCTTGGCTTACCTCGCTCAACATGATTCCTTCTAGCTCCATCCATTTCCCTGCAAATGCCATTATTTTGTCATTTCTAATGGCTGCATAATATTCCATTGTGTATAGATACCAGAATTTTTGGATCCATTCATCTGTGGTGGGGCATCTAGGTTGTTTCCATATCCTAGCTATTAAAGCAGGTATTTTTAAATTTGAATATATCTTAATTTCCTTTATTTTGGTCAGTCATGGGCCTGAACTCTGGGCCTGGGCGTTGTCCCTCAGCTCTTCAGTTCAAGGGTAGCGTTCTACCGTTTGAACCACAGTGCCACTTCCAGCTTTTTTTGCTTATGTGGTGCTTAAGTGGTGCTGAGGAACCCAGGGCCTCGTGCAGGCAAGGACTCTACCACTGAGCTACCTTCCCAGGCATTAATTTCTTGATTATTAATAGCCTCATTTTCCCCCTTAACCATCTTAATACCTAATTAACCAAGTAATACCTAATAAGTTTAGGTACCCAGTGTAATGCTGTGATTTAAATACAGACTTTGGGCTACATATGCTTCCAAGTGGTAACACTGCTCAGCAAGTTCAAGACCCTAGGTTAAATCTTCAGCATTGAAAATAAAAGTTCTCCATTTTTTAATGTTGGGGAAAGAATAGTCACTTTTAAATTTAAAATAGTAACCTAATGCTGGAGGTTTTAGCTCACTGAAGGAGCACTTGCCTTGTATGAACTAGGATCTCATTGGATCTCCAAGACTGTTAAAAAAAAAAAGAAGTAACAATGGTCTACACAAGTGCCCTATAAAACTGTAAGAATGTGTATATATATACATACGCGTATATAAATATTTTACAAAATTTCTTAAAATCAGAGAAATCAGAAGTAATTTTTTTTTTGGGGGGGAGGTCTGGTCATGGGGCCTGAACTCTGAGCCACCTTCCCAGCCCCACCACTCAGAAAGAATTTTTTAAAGTTACAAAAATAAAAAATTGGAGACTGGGAACGTAGCTTAGTGGTAGAGTGCGTGCCTAGCATGCCATGATGCCTTAGGTTTGATTCCTCAGTACCACATAAACAAAAAAGCAAGAATTAGCGCTGTGGCTCTAGTGACTGTAGGGTGCTAGTCTTAAACAAAAAAGCTAAGGGACAGTGCCCAGGCCCTGAGTTCAAGCCCCAAACTGCCTCCCTTCCCCTCCAAAGAAAATTCAACTAATGCCAGCTACATTTAATACAGTATTTGTAAATTTGGTATGGCTCAGGATCATCCCCAAGGCTTGTTAGATTGTTGAACTCCATAGCACACAGACTGACTCAGAAAGTCTTGGATAAGCCCTAAGAAATGTTTCTTTAGGGGCTGGGAAGGTGGCTTAGTGGTAGAGCGTTTGCCTTGCATGCATGAGGCCCTAGGTTCAACTCCTCAGCACCACATAATCAAAAAGAAAAAAACCGAAGTGGCACTGTGGCTCAAGTGGTAGAGTGCTAGCCTTGAGCTGAAGAGCTGAGGGAGAGCACCCAGGCCCAGAGTTCAGGCGCCCCCCACAAAAAAGATGCATTGTACTTACAAATTTATCAATTTCTTGAATTGAAATCCCTTTGTACAACTAAAGACAATTTTTTTAAGTTTCAAAAAAATAATAATTTGTGGTATTTTATAATACCACTAACATGAAATGGCCAGAAATGGTGATTCAACCGTGTAGATTAGTGGTTGTTTAGAACTGAAGAGAATGGAATGATCATGAATACAAGAAACTGCTAAAATCTAATGAAATTCCTATTAAAATCAACTTAGTGGTATACATTTTGTGTATATTATCACAGCAAAATATAACTGTTGAAAAAATTATGTGAGAGCTAGGATAATGGTACAGGATTATAATCCTAGTTACTGGAGGGGCAGGTAGGACTGTAGTCCAAGACTAGCCTGAGGCAAAAATACAACCCCCTTTCCAAAAACAACCAGAATTTAAAAGGGCTGAAGGATAATTGATTAGTAAGCAAGAGGCTGAGTTCAAACCTCAGTACCACACATACACATTAATAACTGAAAGCTGGTTGCTAAGAAACATTAAATCAGACATTGTCATTGTAGCCATTTCTAGGAATATAATTATAATTAGAAGAGGAATACCAAGCTTTGTTTCTCTTCATCCCAAATAAGCAAGCCTAAGCTACAGAAATTATTTTAAGTTCAAAACCAGTCAAATTATATAGTACTTAGAAGGCTACTAAATGATAGGTATATACAAATATAATCATTGGAAACCCATGAGATAGCTCCCAGAAAATCTTATGCATATAAAAGTAACAGCTCAATTTTCAGCTAATTTTTGAAAAATTAAAATTGTCTCACCAAATCAGTTTGTGCCCATATCCACTAGGGACAGTAGAACAAATCAGAATGGCTCTACTACCCATAAGCCTCTAGTACACTCAAAGGAACTGTCCAGATTTCATCTTCTCGTATTTTGTACAATATAGCCTAAGGCCTAAAGCATAATATAAAATAATCCTTATGGAAATCACTTAGTTGGGCCAGGCACTGGTGGCTCACGCCTGTAATCCTAGCTACTCAGGACGCAGAGATCTGAGGATAGAGGTTCAAAGCCAGCCCAGGCAGGAAACTCCGTGAGACTCTTATCTCCAATAAACCACTAGAAAACCGGAAGTGGCACTGTGGCTTAAGCGGTAGAATGCCAGCCTTGAGCTGAAGAGCACAGGGACAGAGTTTAGGCCCAGAGTTCAAGCCCCATATCTGACAAAAAAAGAAGAAATCACTTAGTTGGGCCAGAGGCATGACTCAATGGTAGAGCACCTGCCTACCAAGTACAGGACACTGAATTCAAATCCCAGAATGGGGGGGGGGAGAAGAAAGTCCATGTAATTTTACTGAACAGAAATATTGAATGTCCTGTAAAAACTTCCCATACAAACTTTCCACCATTCTTTTGCTTCCTTCCCTGATTAAGAAAATTAAACTTTCAATCAAAATTAAACCTACAGTGCCTTTACTATCTAAAAGTAAAACATACATAGTGCTTCCTCAACACAAAGAGGTAGCTTGAAAATTTATTCTAAAGTTCAAACATAATTTTAAAGTTTTGTATTTCTTTCCTATTCCTCTTTAAATTAATTTCTACTTTTTCATTTTATGCACAATCCTGAAACTTCTAATTTGCATCGAAAAGCTAACAGGACTTACGTCTCATGAGTTCCAAAAAAGAAAATGGGTAGTTTGTAGGTAGTTTTACAGCTCCATCAGGAACTTCATCTACCTAAAAGAAACATTAAAAAAAATTACCATCATTCAGTCATATACACTTCAACACATCTGAATAAGTTGATAACACATTCAAGACAGCTGAAGATATAAAATCAGACATTTTACAGGTTCCAAATCTTATTCCCAACTCTGAAACCTAAGAAGTTCCATAAAACAAAGGTGTCTTTTTCAAATTCACTTTGTTGCAAAACCAAAGCTAATTCAGTCATTTCTTTTACGCAGTCATGTTTCTATAATTTCTCTACAGAAAGTTATGTGCCATGCTAGCAGTAGCAAAACACATGGAATATGTACCACCATTAACTTCCTCAAATCCCCAAATTCTCAATTCTTAAACTTATCTTAATCCAAGTATTTCACATAAAGAATGTCAAAATCTACATGAAGAAATGCTCAACCTCTGTAGCCATAGAAGAAATGCAAATCAAAGCAACATTGAAATACCACGTCACCCCATTTAGAATGGCTATAATCAAGACCTCTAATACCAACAGATGCTGGAGGGGATGTGGACAGAAGAGAATCCTACTCCATAGTTGGTGGGAGTGTAAACTTGTTCAACCACTTTGGAAAGTACTATGGAGATTCCTCAAAAGACTCCACGAAGAGCTCCACTACGACCCAGCAATCCCACTTTTGGGCATTTACTCAAATGATCACAAACAAGACCATGCTACCAGCCCAACTATGTTTATTACAGCATTATTTACCATAGGTAATATATGGAACCAACGAGATGCCCCTCAGTAGATGAATGGATCAAAAAAATGTGTTATATATAAAATGGAATTCTATGCTTCTATCAGAAAGAATGACACTGCCCCATTTGTTAGGAAATGGAAAGACTTGGAAAAAAATTATATTAGGGGCTGGGAAGGTGGCTCAGGGGTAGAGCGCTTGCCTTGTATGCATGAGGCCCTGGGTTTGATTCCTCAGTACCACATAAGAAAAAAGCTGGAAGTGGCGCTGTGGCTCAAGTGGTAGAGCGATAGCCTTAAGCTGAAGAGCTGAGGGACAGCGGCCAGGCCCATCCATAGTTGAGGCCCCACGACCGAACCCAAAAAAAAGAAAAAAAAATAAGTGAAGCAAGCCAGGTTCAAAGAAACATATGTCCCATTGGTTTTCCTTATTTGCTATAACTACTATATATCTGAGACAAGCAGAAAAGGTCAAATAAGATGATATTAAGTGAAATGAACACCAAGATAAGGAATCAAGTGGTTTTTTTTTCTTTCTTGCTATTGTTTGTAACGTATTTATAAGGTACCACATGATTTTTTTTTGTTTTTTTCTATGTCCCTCCCCCACGGTATAACCCATTTTCACTGAATTTGATGTTGGTATAATTTGGGAAGCAGAAGGGAAAAAATAAATTGTTTAAACAGGGATACAGGTTGACCCATTGCAACAATGACATGTACAAGATGCTATGTCAAAAAACAAACTTTAAGGGCTAGGAAGGTGGCTCAGTGGTAGAGCACTTGCCTTGCATGCATGAGGCCTGGGTTCGATTCCTCAGCACCACATAAGCAAAAAGAAAAAAGCCGGAAGTGGCACTGTGGCTCAAGTGGTAGAGTGCTAGGCTTGAGCTGAAGAGCTGAGGGACAGTGCCCAGGCCCAAAGTTCAGGCCCCATGACCGGACCTCCCCCCCAAAAAAAGAAAAATGAACTTTACAATTTGGGGGGGGGTAAGTTGTATAGGTGGGAGGGAAGGGATGGTAGGGGGAAAACAAAGGAGGAAGCAATAATGCTTGGTAAGAAATGTACTTATTACTTTGCTCATGTGATTGTAACCCCTCTGTACAGTATCTTCACAATAAAAAATTATTTAAAAAAAGAATGTCAATCTACTTCACAATTCTAAATGACATTCTAGAAAGCATAAACAGAGTAATGTAAAAGCTGACATTAACAAAAGTTTAAAGCAACACTTCCCACTCTGAAATGTATAATGAACACATACATCAATTGTATGGCTGAATCACATGGGGTTACCTGTTCCTTTATTAGTTTTCAATCTTTCAAGCCACCAAGCACTAGTATGTTCCAAGAGTTAAATAACATTTCTATTTGAAATTTCAAAAACATGGGGTTGGAGTTGTGGTTCAGGTGGTAGAGCACCAAGCCAATGAGCAAAAGTATCAGATTACCAGGGTCTTAGTCCTAATCTCAGAGAGGAGGAGGACAAATACAAAACATTTTAATTAGAAAACAAGTTGACTGCAAATACAAGAGCTGACCCTAGTATCTATCTGTGTAAGCATTACAGAATAGAAAATCTGGACTCATAATCTATAATAATGAGGGTTTAAGACAATAACAGAATAATCAACCAATAGTTCTAAGAACCTTAATTTCTCTACTTGTCCCCTCCATCCTTATACTATTATGTTGGTTTATATGCTTCTTTCTGCTAGTAAACAGCTTTAAGAGTTTGTTCAAACGCTTACTACGTGTTAGGCAAATATTTTAAGTTATTTTCAAAAGTACTGCTAACAGGAAGAGGTGACAAAGTTCCAAAACAGAAATGTACTCATTACTTAAGAAATGGTAACCCCTGTACAAAACACTTTAATAATAACAAAATCTTATTTTTAAACTACCTCTAGTGCCGGTGCCAGTGGCCTGTAATCCTAGCTACTCAGGAGGCTGAGGATCGAGGTTCAAAGCCAGTCCAGGAAGGAAAGTCGGTGAGACTCTTATCTCAGATAAAACCACTAGAAAACTGGAAGTGGCGCTGGAGCTCAAGTGGCAGAGTGCTCGCCTTGAGCTCAAGAGCACAGGGACAAGAAGCTTGCAATATGTTTCAAAGTCAAATCATATACAAAAGAGTTAAACAGATTTTCCTAAAGGGAACTGTTAGCTTAAAATACCAAAGGATTATTATATTAAGGATTATTCTAGTAAGACTCTACTGAAAAGGTAGACTAGGGGAAAAAAGGAAACAAACTGAAATTGCTAAAGACCTGGAAGGAGAAGGGATCAAGGCACATTGTAAAAGTCCATCAAGCCACATACTGAAGATTTGGGCACACTACTGTACACATTGTTTTCATGAAAATATATAAATATAAAACAAAATCAAGGAACAAAGTGATCTTTGGTGTTTTTTTGTGTGTCCGGTCGTGGGGCCTGAACTCTGGTCCTGGGCGCTGTCCCTCATCTCTTCCGCTCAAGGCTAGTGCTCTACCACTTGAGCCACAGCACCACTTCTGGCTTTTTTCTTTGTGCTTATGTGGTGCTGAGGAATCGAACCCAGGGCCTCATGCATGCAAGGCAAGCGCTCTACAACTGAGCCACCTTCCCAGACCCCAAAGTGCTCTTTTAATTCTTGGGAAATACTTAGCTTCTCACTCCATGATTCTCTATCTAATGGGTATTCCCCCACCTCCTCTTCCTAGGTACCATAACTAGAACTGTGATTTATTTTTAAGAACTGTCTTTTTAAAGAAAATTAAGTATCAAATAGTTTGAAAATAAAACAACTTTGGAACATCACAGTTATATTTTGAAAAAAGGGTTTTGACTGTACCTAATTAATAGATCTCAATATTCCTGGGTTCTGAGGACCTGAATCCCACCATAAATTGATAAAAAAAAAAAAAAAAGAAAAAGAAAAAGACCTTTCCCTGAACTAAATTCAGAAAGTCTCATGAACTGCAATTTGTAATCCTTTTGTAAGCAAAAAGTGTAAAACAACTTCATCATAGCTGACACTCAAGAATTGATCATCTGCATTAGATTCCATTGGTATTTTGTATCGTACTCAAAAAATTAAAGAAATGGTAATGGTTCACTAAATTTTAAACATACAAACTCCTACTTGGGTCATTTCACCTACAATGGAACCACTCCCTAGGTTGTTTTCCACCAGCAGAGCATTCTGTTTAACTCTTTCTGAAATGACTCAGGCCAAAAATCCTATCTGGAAAGGCTCGGCTTCATCTTCCAGTGGCACCTATTTACAATCTTTCTTGGTAGTTGTAAACTACTTAGAAGTAGACATCATCTTATGCATTGCCTATACTTGGCAGATAATCAATTTTTCTAACAAATATTTAAATGGATGAGAAGAAGCAGGTGATGAACCCTGATGGAAAGATAAGGCATACAGGGTCAGAGTGCTTGTCTATAATCCCAGCTATCATAGAGGTGAAGGTAGAAGGATCAGGAATTGGAAGCCAGCCTAGGCAACTCAGTGAGACCCTGTATTAAAGAATATAGATGGTTGCCCAGACTCACGCCTGTAATCCTAGCTACTCAGGAGGCTGAGATCTGAGGATCGTGGTCCAAAGCCAGCCCAGGCTGGCAAATCCGTGAAACTCTTACCTCAAATAAACCACCAAAAAACTGGAAATGGCACTGCAGCTCAAGTGGTAGAGCTCTAGCCTTGAGCGGAAGAGCTGAGGGACAGTGCCCAGGCCCAGAGTTCAAGTCCCATGACTGACCAAAAAAAAAAAAAAAAGAGAGAATATAGAGGATTAAGAATATAGCTCAGTGATAGAGCTCTACATTCAATTCTCAGGAACAAAGACACATGCATGAGGATATTTTATCTTTACTTCATGAATTTTTCATGTACTAAGATGTTAACCCTTTCAAAGTACTGATTTTTCTTTTAGGACAAATACATTCATTTTAATGAAAATCTTTTGCATTGTATTGGCTCAAGTGGTAGAACACTGACCTAGTACATGCACTGAGTTCAAAAGCCAGTCCTGTACTACTCCAAAATCATCGACAATCCCTTCCTTTATATTTTAATATAATTATTCATCTTAATACACAATAGTACTAACATACCTTACACTTTGTGATTTTATAATTATATAATTATATATTCTATATATAATATATATTCTATATAATACTTATAGACATTTCATGTGACGTTTTAAATCTGATGTAAACATAGTGAGAATTAGCAAAAATATAGGGAAATATAATAAAAATAAAGAACATTAGTGAACAAATGCAACAGTGGTATTCACTATGTTGAAAAAACTCTATAACTTGTGAGTGAGGACAGGATGGAAAAACAGAGAGAGGGAAGAGGTGACATTGTCCAAAACAAATATCCTCTTGGAGGGCTGGGAAGGTGGCTCAGTGGTAGAGTGCTTGCCTCGCATGCATGAGTCCCTGGATTCAATTCCTCAACACCACATAAACAGAAAAAATTGGAAGTGGCACTGTGGCTTAAGTGGTAGAGTGCTAGCCTTGAGCTGAAGAGCTGAGGGACAGATTTCAAGCCCCACAATGAACAACAAAAAAAGTACTCTTTTCCTAACTTATTGTAACTGTAATTCCTCTGTAAATCACCTTTATAATAATAATAATAAGTTTTTGTAAGAATAGTAATCAAAGATCCAGTTCAGTCAGAGGCGTGATAAAGTCAGTGTAAGTTTTCCACCGTGAATATCAAAAAGCAATCAGAACCTGGGTGCCTATAATGCTAGCTTCTCAGCATACTGAGGGTTGGAAATCTCCATTGGAAGGTACCCAGAGCAGGAAATCCTGTGAGACTCTTTATCTCCAATTAACCATCGACATATAGGAAGTGGAGCTGTGGCTAAAGTGGTACAGCACTAGCCTTGAACAAAAATAGTAAAGGGAGATGCCCAGGACCTAAATTTAAGCCCCAGGACAAGTTAAACCCCCCCAAAAAACAAAAAAAAAAAAACAAAAAACAATGAGAGCTTTGACCAGTAGGTTAAAAAAAATTTTTTTAAATGGGGCAGGGAGGGATGTAGTTGTGGAGATGGGAGGGAAGGGGTGGCAGGGAAAAAACAAAGAGGCAACAATGCTTGATAAGAAATGTACTCATAAGAAACTGCACCCAAACTGAGAATCCAAGAACCTTAGGAAGAACCCAGTTTTCGCAGCCCCCAAGAAGGTGGATAACATGGCAGGAACCCCCAATACCTCTCAGTCCAATCTCGTAACGTTAACGGATTGAACTCTCCAATTAAGCGACATAGACTGACTAGTTGGATTAAAAAACAAGACCCTTCTATCTGCTGCCTGCAGGAGTCACATCTTGCCCGTAAAAACAAACACATTTTCAATGTTAAAGGCTGGAACAAAATCTACCAAGCAAATGGCCCCCATAAACAGGCGGGAGTTGCAATCCTAATATCAGATAAAATAGACTTCAAATTAAAATTCGTGAGAAGAGATAAAGAAGGTCGCTACATACTAATTAAAGGATCTCTCCTTCAGGAGGATATTACAATTCTAAATATCTATTCGCCAAACAATGGAGCACCCAAATTTATCAAAGAAACACTACTTTCCCTCAAATCCCATATAGATCCAAAGACATTAATTGTTGGGGATTTTAACACACCACTCTCCCCACTAGATAGATCAACTCGGCAAAAACTCAACAGAGAAACCGCAGATCTAAACAGCTGCATAGATCAACTAGACTTAACAGACATTTACCGAACATTTCACCCAGCAGCATCAGAATACACGTTCTTCTCATCAGCACATGGAACGTTTTCTAAAATAGACCACATTTTAGGCCACACAGCAAACTTGTCTAAATTCAGAAACATTGAAGTTATACCTTGCATTCTCTCTGACCACAAGGGAATAAAATTAGAACTCAACACCAAAAGCCACCAAAGAAAGTCGGGTATCACATGGAGGCTGAACAACACACTGCTGAATCATGAGTGGGTCATGGAAGAGACTAGAAAGGAAATTCAAATGTTCATGCCATTCAACAAAAATGAACACACAAATTACCAGCTCCTCTGGGACACAGCAAAGGCAGTACTCAGAGGCAAGTTTATAGCTCTGAGCTCCTACATCAACAAATTGGAGAGATCTGAAACTAACAATTTAATGACACATCTAAACCTCCTTGAAAAAGAGCAGCAAGATAAACCCCAATCCAGTAGACGGAAAGAAATAATCAAAATTAAATCAGAATTAAATGAATTAGAATCCAAAAAAACTATAGAAAGAATCAACAAAACAAAGAGTTGGTTCTTCGAAAAACTTAACAAAATTGACAGACCCTTAGCAAACCTTATCAGAAAAAGGAGAGAACACACCCAAATTAATAAACTCAGAGATGAGAATGGAAACATCACCACGGAAACAACCAAGATTCAGAACATTATAAGGGAAAACTTCTCAAAACGTTATGCTAATAAGTTTGAGAACTTGACAGAAATGGACCTTTTCCTAGCAAATATTGACATGCCAAAACTAAACCAAGATGAGTTATACCAGCTTAACAGGCCCATATCAAACATTGAAATAGAAACAGCAATAAGAGACCTCCCAGCTAAGAAAAGTCCAGGACCAGATGGTTTTACAGCGGAATTTTACAAGGCCTTCAAAGCAGAGCTCACACCAATACTCCTCCAACTCTTCAATGAAATTGAAAGAGAAAGCTCACTACCGAACACATTCTATGAAGCCATCATAACCCTCATCCCAAAACCAGGCAGGGACTCATCAAAGAAAGAGAACTATAGACCCATTTCTTTGATGAACATTGATGCAAAACGTCTCAACAAAATTTTGGCCAATCGACTTCAACAATTCATCTAAAAAATCATACACCATGATCAAACAGGAATCATTTCAGGGATGCAAAGCTGGTTCAATATACGCAAATCAATTAATATTATTCATCACATCAACAGGAGCAAGAATAAGAACCACTTGGTTATCTCAATAGATGCAGAAAAAGCATTTGACAAGTTCCAACACCCCTTTATGATGAAGGTTCTGGAAAAATTAGGAATCCATGGATCATTCCTCAATACAATAAAGGCTGTATATGACAAACCTACAGCCAGCATTATACTCAATGGTGAAAAACTAAAGCCATTTCCTCTTAACTCAGGAACAAGACAAGGATGCCCACTCTCTCCACTTCTCTTCAATCTAGTATTAGAATGCCTAGCTACAGCAATAAGACAAGATGCAGACATAAAGGGGATCCAAATAGGGAAAGAAGAAATAAAACTCTCCCTCTTTGCAGATGACATGATCTTGTATTTAAAGAATCCCATAGACTCCACTCCCAAATTACTCAAGCTGATTCAAAACTTTGGCAAAGTAGCAGGTTATAAAATTAACCCCCCAAAATCAATGGCTTTTCTATATGCCAACAATGAGAAAAGTGTGGCTGAAATTAGGAAAGCAACTCCATTCGTAATAGCCCCACAAAAAATAAAATACCTAGGAATTAACTTAACCAAAGAAGTGAAGGACCTCTATGATGAAAACTTTAAAATCTTGAAAAAGGAAATCAACACAGAACTTAAAAAATGGCAAAACCTCCCATGCTCCTGGATTGGCAAGATTAACATCGTGAAAATGGCAATACTTCCCAAGGCTATCTACAAATTCAACGCGATACCTATCAAAATTCCACCCTCATTCTTCAAGGAAATAGAAGAGGCAATCCAAAAATTCATATGGAACAATAAAAGACCCCGAATAGCAAAAACGCTCCTCAACGGAAAGAACACTGCTGGAGGAATAATAATACCAAATTTCAAACTCTACTATAAAGCCATAGTAATCAAAACAGCTTGCTACTGGCATAAGAACAGACCTCAGGACCAATGGAATAGAATTGAAAACCCAGAAATGAACCTACAGACCTATAGCCATCTAATCTTCGATAAGGAAGCTAAAACAATAGAATGGAAGAAAGACAGCCTCTTCATTAAATGGTGCTGGCAAAATTGGTTAACTACATGTAGAAAACTAAAGCTAGATCCTTATATATCACCCTGCACCAGAATCAACTCCAAATGGATCAAAGACCTTGAACTCAAAGCAGACACTCTGAAAACATTACAGGATGGAATAGGAGAAACCCTAGGTCTCCTTGGCTCAGGCCGAAATTTTCTGAATAGAGACCCAGAAGCACAACAAATCAAAGAAAGGTTGGACAAATGGGATTGCATAAGGTTGCAGAGCTTCTGCAGGGCAAATGACATAGCTAGCAAGATCAATAGAAAGCCTACCGATTGGGAGAAGATCTTTACTAGCCATACAACGGACAAGGGTCTCATATCTAAAACATACTTGGAACTCAAAAAATTAAACCACCCAACAACAAATCCTCAAAGAAACAACTGCCCAATAAATAAGTGGGCGAAAGACTTAAAGAGAAGATTCTCTGAAGAAGAAAGAAGAATGGCCAATAGACACAGGAAGAAATGTTCAACATCCCTAGCCATAAAAGAAATGCAAATCAAAACAACATTGATATATCACCTCACTCCAGTTAGAACAGCAAAAATCAAGAACTCTAACAACAACAGATGCTGGAGGGGATGTGGACAGTAAGGAACCTTACTTCATTTTTGGTGGGAATGTAAATTTGTTCAACCACTTTGGAAAGCAGTATGGAGGTTCCTCAAAAGACTTCACAAAGATCTCCCCTATGATCCAGCAATCCCACTTTTGGGCATTTACCCAAATGTTTACAAACAAGACCACACTAAAGCTACCAGCACAACTATGTTTATTGCAGCATCATTTACCATAGCTAAGATATGGAACCAACCCAGATGCCCCTCAGTAGATGAATGGATCAAGAAAATGTGGTATATATACACAATGGAATTCTATGCCTCCATCAGAAAGAATGACATTTCCCCATTTGTTAGGAAATTGAAAGGTTTGGAAAAAATTATATTAAGTGAAGTAAGCCAGGCCCAAAGAAGCATAGGTCCATGGTTTCCCTTATTTGCAATATCTAGTATAGGTATGAGTCAAGCGGAAAAGGTCAGATAATGTGATGTTAGGAAAATGAACCCTTAAATATATATTTTAATGTTTTCGTTTCTTTCATGGATGTGTTTCTAACGCATTTATAAGATTATTTCTTTGTTGCTTTGTATGTCCCTCCCCCACAGTGTAACCCCCGCTTTCACTATATTTGATGTCAATATAACATGTGGAGGAGATGGGGACAAACAAGTCGTTTAAGGATTCAGGTGGACCTGTTGCAACAATGAGAAGTACAAAATGTCATGTCAAAAGCAACTTTACAATGTCGGTGTGGGGGTATAATTGGGTGGGGGTAGGGGGGAGGCTGGGAAGGGAGGTGAAGGGTAAACAGAGGAGGAGGCTGCAATGCTTGATAAGAAATATATGCATTATCCTGCCCATGTAATTGTAGCCTCTCTGTACAGTATGTTCTCAAATAAAATAAAATTAAATTAAAAAAAATCAGAAAAAAAAAGAAATGTACTCATGCCTGGCACTGATGGTTCACTCCTGTAATCTAGCTACTCAGCAGGCTAGATCTGAGGGTTGAGGTTCAAAGCCAGCTGGAGCAGGAAAGTTCGTGAGACTCTTATCTCCAACAAACCGCTAGAAAATCAGAAGTGGTGCTGTGGCTCAAGTGGTAGAGCGTTATCCTTGAGCTGAAGAGCTGAGGGATAGTGATGAAGCCCGGACTTCAATCCCCATGACCAAAAAAAAAAAAAAGCAGGCCAATCTTTTGTTATATATGTTGTTATCTCTAGTGTCAGCTGTGCATTTCTCCTGTAGAAACTGAGATTTGAGTTAGTTTTTTGGGGGGGTCCAGTCGTGGGGCCTGAACTCTGGGCTTGGGCACTGTCCCTCAGCTCTTCAGCTCAAGGCTAGCACTCTACCACTTGAGTCACAGAGCCACTTCCAGGTTTTTTCTTTTTTCTTTTTTTCTTTTTTTTTTTTTGCTTATGTGGTGCTGAGGAATCGAACCCAGGGCCTCAGGCATGCAAAGCAAGTGCTCTACCACTGAGCCAACTTCCTAGCCCTTGAGTAAGTTTTTAATGGCAGCAGTGCAGGTGGATTTTGGAAATACTCATAAGTCAGCTGCTTCTTGTAGTCATGAATAAATCTTTGAGCAGTAGAAGGCTAGTTACTTCAAAGAGGAGGGATGGGTAAAAATTATTTTGGAGATACTTGGGGTTCACAATTTTTAGGTTTATGTAATTCTGAAAGCTCTCAACCAAGGTCCTTTATTTCCTAATTATCTCCAAATTGAAACTTTTTAGGAGAAACTTGGTTAGACTCACCATTAAAGATAATTCAGTGTTCAGCATAATTAGAGTCTGGTTCTTGAACTTGTATGTTCTAGGGTTACAGGATATAAGAGATTCTTTAAAAGCCACCATGGAAATTCTCTGAGTTTTCTGAGTATCTTCTAGTACTGAGGCTTGAAATTAGAGCTTCTCACTCTTCTTTGGCTTGCTTGCTCATAGCTGGACACTCTACTACTTAAGCCTCACCTTTAATTCTGGCTTTTTGCCGGTTAATTGAAGACTTTTCCTTCAAGGTTCAGCCTCCTGAGTAGCTAGGACTATAGATTTAAGTTACTACTACCTGACTTTTTGTCTGTCTTGAGCTGTGTTCCTGAATCCCTGAGATTGTTTTTGCAAATTGTTTAGTAATATTTAGTTTTTTGGCAAAGATAATGCAATAATGGTGAGTTGCTTTTCTACTTCATTCTCTAACTGTTTGGTTTCAAATGGCACTTCATCTCAAACAGCTTTGCATGATAATTTAATTATCTGTGGTCCTGCTGTATATTGTGGATTACTAGTGGATTACTTGCTGCAGGATCTTCACTATAGTTAGACTTACCTAAATTAGGCCCCCAATGTCAGAAACCCATCTTGAGACCATTTCTGATTCCAAGATGTGAGTATTATTATTGAAGTTCGATCACAAAAATGGAAGCTGAATCAATGAACTTCATTGAGACATCAGTAGAGCTTATTGATATAAAGATCCAAAGAAACACAGTGGACATTAAAGTAACCTACAAAGCAAGAATTATTTGAAGAGATCAAGGAATTGAGAAGGAGCAACTATTTAGAATTATTTACAACCTGAAAAAAAAGGGAGAATGACTGTGTAGAGAAAATGAAAACGATTTGGATGGATTTCAAGCAAACAAGGAAAAAAACTAATACCAAAGAAGATCCAGTGCTAACTACTTTAGTATTATGAGAGGTGAGCGAATGGACAGGGAGTAATGGAATGAAGCTGGAACAAAATATTAGAGTTACCTTAAATTGATAAATAATGTGATTTTTTTTCTTTTTAAATTTTTGTCTATTGCGGGGCATGAACTCAGGGCCTGGGTGCTGTCCCTGAGCATTTTTTTTTCTCAAGGCTAGCACTCTACCTCTGAGTCACAGCAACACTTCTGTTTTCTTGAGTGGTTAATTGGAGATAAGTGTCTCAGGGACGTTTCTGCCCCTGCTGGCTTTGAACCATGATCCTTAGCTAGGATTACAGGTGTGAGCCACTGGGGCCTGGCTGTTTCTCTTCTTACATGCTAATGGACATTTGTAAATTACTATGTCATATGGTTTTTTCTTTCTCCTTCCCCACTTTTTTGCACTTGTGGTGAATATTGAACTCAGGATCTTGTGTATACTATGCTCTGTCATTTATCCATACCCCCAAACCTCATTATTTATTTGTTTGTTTTTGTTGGTTGTGGGGCCTGAACTGGCACTGTCCCTCAGCTCTTCTGCTCAAGGCTAGTGCTCTACCACTTGAGCCACAGCCCCACTTCCAACTATTTCTGCTTATGTGGTGCTGAGAAATCAAACCCAGGGCCTCATGCATGCAAAGCAAGCACTCTACTACTGAGCCACCTTCCCAGCCCCACTCACTGGTTCTTTATTTGTGAAGAAAGAATGTAGTTTCTGCCACATACATATTAATAGCAGCTAGTAGTAATTTCTGATGTGTCTTTCAGAAGTCCCTTTGTCTTTTCTTTCCTTGTTTGATTTTGACCCTAGGGCTTGAATTTAGGGTTAGGCACTGTCCCTGAGACATTTTACTCAAGGTTAGTAGTCTACAACTTGAGCCACAACCCCACTACTGGCTTTTTTGGTAGTTAATTGGAAATAAGAAACTCTTGGGCTTTCTTGCCTAGACTGGTTTCAAACCATGATCTATAGATCTCAGCTTCCTGGGTAGCTAGGATTATAGGCATGAACTACTTTCACACAGCCTTTTGTCTTTTCTTTATTTGATAGATATATAGACCACAGTCTGATTTAGTAAGCAGTTTAACTGGATTTTGTGAGGTACTCTTATAAAATTGAACCTATATACCTTCTGTAGAATTTAATTCCTTGACTCAGTAGTTCAGTAACATTTGGTTTGTATCTTTCACAGTGCTTACCACATAAGTATTTAATATGAATCATTGTTTAAATCATATGATTTTAGAATTAGAAAAAGGACCTTTTAAATCATCTAGTTCTCTCTGACCTATTTCTATCATAATTGTTAATGGAGTTTGTTATGTAGTTTGTTATGATTTTTGCAGAGTTGCCACTTTTTTTTGGGGGGGGGTCCAGTCGTGGGGCCTGAACTCTGGGCCTGGGCGTTGTCCCTCAGCTCTTCAGCTCAAGGCTAGCGCTCTACCACTACAGCCATAGTGCGACTTCCAGCTTTTTTCTTTTTGCTTATGTGGTGCTGAGGAATCGATCCCAGGGCCTCATGCATGCAAGGCAAGCACTCTACCACTGAGCCACCTTCCCAGACCCAAGAGTTGCCACTTTTATTACTATATGTTTTGCCACTGATGTCATAATCAACAAAAAATAATATAGACAATGTTTAATAAATTGTACTTTTAGCCAGGTGTTGTCTGTAATCCTAGCTACTCAGGATGCTGAGATCTAAGGGATGTGGTTCAAATCCAGCCCAGGCAGGAAAGTCTGTGAGACACTTATCTCCAATGAACTACCAGAAAACCAGAAGTGGCGCTATGGCTCAAATGGTAGAGCACTACCCTTCAGCTGAAGCCTCCTTCATAGTTAAGATTAAAGACATGAGCCACTCGTGCCTTGCCATAATCTCTTTATACACAGACACTGAGACATTTGAAATTGTTGAGTAAGAAACTTTACCACAAGGCACTACTTTTCTTGTAACTTTTCAAACTGCAAATGTATCTTGCTCGATTGAGTTTTGTTTGAAACTGATATTTTTTACACATTTCACATTGCTTTTGTCAGGGTGAAATGGGAAATAGGCTTGATTAGATACATAAAAAGTCTTAAAAATCTCATGGTCTTTCCTGCCCAGACTGGCTTTGAACCATGATCCTCAGTTTTCAGCCTCCTGAGTAGCTAGGATTACAGGCATGAGCCACTAGCACCCAGCTGAAAATTACTGCTTTAAAAAAATGGCAAAAATATTCTTGACAAATATAATGAAGAAGCCGCTTTGCCTCCAACCATTGTCCCATTCCTTGTAAGTGGATCCAGCTACAGTATTGAAACCCACCTATGTAGAATAGACTGAAATGCACAATAATTGCTGTTACTTTTAATCAACCATTTTGGGATGCCACAGTCACTCTACTCTGCCCAGTGCCTTTCCTTTCCCTTCGCTCTATGTCCTGGGTTTAGGCCCCAGGTCCAATCTTCTCAAAAAGTCATGGGCTCTTGTTAAATTAGTCATTACAAGGGATTTCATGCTTTGCTGGATTTATACTTCATGCCTGGAAAATACACCAATGGTGTATTTGTGGGTGGTCACCTGAATCAAAATTGGAGTACGGTTTCTGTGAAAGTTAATAGCAAAATCAACAGTTACCAGAACTTTTCTGCACTCCTCTTCTGGTACCTGATGGAGAACCAAGGCTTCCTTTAAACATCTGGTACTCTTTGGTCTTCAAGATGCTTAAGCAGCCCTCCAGTGCTCCTCCTCTGCTTCCCCAATAGATGTAACAACCATTCTTAGGACTGCAAATGTCTAATGATGAGTATGCCACCAGCTAACCCAAGTGGTATATCCCAAAGCTAAAGGTTTTAAGTCTTGATGTAACTTATTTTCATGTATGGAAACAGAACAATTAAAATTGCTGAATTTTTTGGAAGACAAGGGAATTGAATCTCATGGATGAGAGTTATATGAGAGACAGAGAGAGAGAGAGAGAGAGAGAGAGAGAGAGAGAGAGAGAGAGAGAGAGAGAGAGAGAGAGAGAGAGAGAGAGAGAGAGAGAGAGAGAGAGAGAGAGAGCTTGGCTAGATGAGAAAGCAAAGGCAAGAAAGGGCAAGGCTCTGATTTCAAAAACTGGTATTTGTGGGGGTGCAAAGAGCTATTTTTGGAGCTGCAAGAATTGTATGCATTGGGTATCATTTCAAATCCAATTAATAATTTAAAAGTTATATTTTATCCAGTATTATGAGCTGTTTTACCTTGTGGGATCAACTTGCAACAAGAAAGTGTGATCTATCATCTTCTATTTATTTGACTGTATGCCTGGATGTCATCTACATATTTTGCAACCACTTAAACTAAGAACATGAACTCATGTTTTTTAGGATTTGTTTGCTTGCTCAAAGCTGACACTCTTCCAACTGAATCAGGCCTCCATTCTGTATTTTGATTCGTTAACTACAGATGGAGTTTTGTGGACTTGTTTTTAGGAGTTTCTTCAAACCATGATTCTCCAGTTCTCATCTTTCCGAGGTAAGATTATAGGAATGGGACAATGGTGGAAAGCAACTGGACTTCCTTCTGATGAGGCCACAATTGTTTATTTGTCAATAATATTTGTTATGTTTAAAAAACCCAGTAATTTCCAGCTGGATGCCAGTGGCTCATGCCTGTAATCCTAGCTATTCAGAAGGCTAAGAACTGAGGATCATGGTTCAAAGCCAGTCTATGCAGGAAAGTCCGTGAAACTCTTACCTCCATTAAACCACCAGAAAACAGGTGCTATGGCTCAAGGGACAGAATGTTAATTTTGAGCTGAAGAACTGAGGGACGTCAACCCAGAATTCAAGCCCCATGACAAACAAACATTAATTTTCAAATGCAAGATTATAGTGATGGAGAACTAGTCTTGAAAAGAAAATTCAGGACAGCACCTTGGACCTCAGTTCAAACCTCAGGACATACAAACAGGGACACACAGGCATAACTTAAAAGGCATACACACTATGCAACCCATCTCAGGACACAAGGCTCTTTAACATAGCTGCTGACTGTTGCTCTCATATACAAGCATCCAAAGAATTTTTTTTCTTTTAGTATACAGTCTTGGCGATTTCTTTGAATCATCAATTCAAGGTTGGAAACCATACAACATAGAAGATCTCATTGAAATAAACAGATGGATACATACCTGTAATACTTTCATTCATTTGTTGGTAGGAAGTCTTGAGGTATGACTCAACTGTGGCTTGCACAGCAAGACCTATGGCAGAACAACACTGAAACATCAAAAATGAATGAATGAATGAATACATTTATTGTCATAGTCTGAAACCTTATGGCCCTCACAATTGTCCTGATCATGATAAGCATCAAAGAAAGTGTTTTTCTTATGGCACACAATGAAACTAGTATACTGATGGCAAGGAGACTAGCATGGATGACCTGAGGCTGAGCAATCTGAAATAAGCCAGTACTCTTACCCCTGCAGGAACATTCTGGTGACAAACCAAACCAGTCATTGTTCAAAGTACCTTGGCCTATAGCTTCTGTAAGCACACTTACCTTGCTGGGCCATTTCCTTCACAGCCTGCAATTGCTGAGAAACTGTCACAAATCTCTAATTTTCTTAGGTTGTTCACTTACCTGAACATGCCCTTTGCAGAATTATTTCTTCCTAGAAATTTATTCCATACCACTATCTCTATCCCCATCCAAACTTGCTTACAAATACCATGTACAAGTCTACATTGGGTGACTAGACTTTAGAGGGGATGCCTCTGTGTAAGAATATTTTACCTTCAATAGCTATATACACAACTACACATCCACATGTGTCTTTCCTCATGGCTATTTCTACTTCCTGTGCAAACCACATGTTTGGGACCAGCCTAGACAGAAATGCTTGCAAGACCTCAGCTGAGAATTGAGCACATTTGGAGGAATTACTCAAGTGGAGGAACACTAGGAGCACAAGTCCCTGAGTTCTGTCACCAATATCACACACACAAAAAGGCAGAGGCTTGGTTCTTTTTTTTTTTTTTTAGAAAATCGAGGAAATACAGGCTTAAATGACAATATTAAAGAACTGCTATTAACTTAATAGAAAAGATGAAGAATAGTAAAGTTATACAAGAAAACGTCTTTATTTCTTGGAGACTTATACTGAAGTGAAAATACTGTTAAATTCTTTAATAGCAACAGTAAACAAAGAAAACAATAAAATTTGCACTATTTTTAAGTGTGCCTGCTGAAAGGTAAAGATTCCTTATATAATTTTTCTCTACTTCTGCTAGGCTAAATTTTTTTTATAATATGTATGCAAACATCTCTAAACATCCAGGAAAGCCAGAGAACACACCAAGAATATTCTTGGTGCAAAAGAGGCACAACACCAAGAATGAGTCTCCATATCTGCAGAACTGGTGTCAAGAAGCCACCGATGGCACAGTGCCAGGGGCAGACACCTCAGCTGGAGCTGCCACCCACATCTGCCATGGTAGCCATGATTAGGAACACTGCCCACTGCCACTGCTGATATTTTCGCCAGGCAAGAATCTAAATGATCCCTTCCTGAACTCTGATTCCAAGGAAAACTGAAAAGCACTTACCTGACATTTCAATTGTGTAGAAAATGAAACAGGCACAGGTTTGTTGATGTTAAATTTAAAGTGTATCTTTATCATCAAACACTTTCCAAAGAGCAAAATGCAAAACCATGAATTAAAAGAATGACCATACAACATATCTAACTGGTATTGGTATAAGCAATGAAAACATAGCTCTAGAAATACAAAACAAAGAATTTAAAAATCCATTTTTGAGAGTAGATTCCTTATATAAGTGCTGAGCTTCTTTGAGAGTGTTATACAACTTGATATATAGCATTATTGGTCAAGAATTAAATTTCACTATTTGAAACAGAACATAAGGACTAACACATGGATACTATTTTATAGCTTATCAAGTACTTCTTATGGTATTAATATTGACCCTTTAATCTCTTTACAGAAGTTTAAACAAGAGGTGTGAAGCTTCAACAATTTTTGTAAAAGATATAAGAAGGTAGCTAAGTGATTAGATATGCTAATCATTAACATTAATAAAATGGCTTTTATCTTAAATAGGTACTGCTTTAAAATGTTGATCTTCTCTAAGAATAGGGGACTTGAAAAGCAAAAAAAATGGCAAATATAAGACATATATGTACAACAAACACAGACAATTTAGTGACATTGGGCCCTCTGTGGTCTAGTTCTTGCTACTAATAGCCAGGACACAGCCTGCTATAGAACCCACACTCCAAAATGTTACCCCAGAAGTTAAACACTGAGCTGAAGAACAAAATGGCTTCTGACATGGAGCCTCATCATTTTGACCTAGTAAACTCAGACTTCATTCAGAGAAGCTTCCTAGCAATAAGCCACTAAAGACAAGAGAGTCTTGAGCTGAACTAAGTAGAAAAGAATGGAGATCAAGGGGAAAAGAGAACAAGAGTAATATATACCTAAAATGATCATGTGTTCCTGTTCTCTGAGTCCAACCAACTTGTGCCATTGTCCCAGAATAATTATTAATAGGGTCCAATTTTCAGTATTTAAGTAATTCTGATTGGGACAATGAATACCGTGGAGAAAGCCTAGAAACAATGAGAGTCTGAAGTTGTGTGCATGTGTGTGCGTGTGTGTGTGTGTGAGTGTGTGTGTGTGTGTGTGTGTGTGTGTGTGTGTGTGTGTGTGTGTGTGTGTGTGTGTGTGTGTAAAGGCTAACCTTAGCCAAACAGGGCCCAGAAGCCCCAGGGAAGAAATTTACTTCATCCCGTGTGTATAAGGGCTCATTGACAATTCATAAGCTCAATAATCACAGGAGTAGGAAATAGTATTTTATAGCTTGTCTTTAAGCAATAAGACAGAAAATGTGAGGAAAACAGGAAAGAATTCAGGTGTCAAAAGGTGTTCTGTCACAGGACTACCAAAGGCAACAGTATCAGATGTAGAGTGAAGGATTGACTCCCACCCTATTGTCCCTGGTCCATACAGATGCCAGACAAATTCCCAGGTATGTTTGTTTGATGTGCCTGAACCCAGCTGTGAACATCCCACGTGAGCTCATTTGAAAGGCACAATTCACTAGACTAGGCCCTTTCATTCATCTCTGCCTCCTTGCTCAGATGAAAAGCCCAGCTCCTACCCACAACCTCCAAACTGTAGGAAGGTCTGTGCCCCTTGGTGTTCCTCAATAAACAGTCCTCACCTATTGACAATTGAGTCAAGCCTATCCCCTTTCAGTCCTCCTCCCTTTTCCCAATATTGAAGGTCTTAATAAGAGCCCATAGAGGGTCCAATGAGAATGAAGTTGTACAAACAAGTGACTGGGAGTCACCTCTTTGTAAACCAAGTCTGCTGCACTCCTGATTAACTGTACTACTGAGTACTTACATGTTAAGACTTGACATTGAGAGAAGAAAGACAAAAAGCCAACATAACAAAACACTCAGAAAGTGCTCAGAATTGTATGAACATGATCCTGCCCTTAGGAAACTTACAAAATTCACTCCAAAGATTCCCTCAGTGGGTTTATAAGGCACTTCTCTAATAACAAGAGGTCTTTGAAGGTAGTTGTTCTTCATAATTACGGGACTGTATCCATTTTGAAGGCTATGGATTATTTTGCTTTTGAGACCTCAATTTATATGCAACATTGATCAGTGACTGACAACAATTTGAACAGAGAAGAATGAGATCATTAGGAAAAATGAATGTAATACTTTCAGCTAAATCACCAGAAGTATGTTGTTAGATCACAGAAAGTTTGTTTATTCACCCATTTATTTATCGAAGACCACTCTAAAGTCCCAGTAAAATCAAAGGAAATGCATAACAGAATTACCTATTTTGTAATTTCTAAGAAAGGAGAGAATTCAAAATTTCAGAAATCCTAGAAACAGGAGACCTGAATGAAATAATTTAGAGTCTGTGGTAAGCTGAATTGCTGAAGATTCTGAGCTTCTAAAACCTGCGAGGAAATATGCATATCCAGATTGTCATAGATAAGCATTTATTCAAAAAGAATATGGATGGTCTCTCTAAGATATAGCTCTTATTCCTTCAGTAGACATTAATATCCTTTGTTGAAAAGCAGAAACTTTTAACTCCACCCAAGGAAAAGCTAAGCAAAAAAAATCAGACCAATATTAAACACCTACAGACAGGTGAAAATGAACTACTACCCATTTGTTCATTCCCCCTTAAAAATGTCTGCTGACACCTGGACACTGATGGTTCATGCATATAATCCTAGTTACTCAGGTGGCTGAAACGTGAGGATCATGGTTCAAAGCTAGCATTGACAAAAAAGTCCATGAGAATCTTATCTTCAATTAACCACCAATAATCCAGAAGTGGGGGTATGGCTCAAGTGGTAGAGTACTAGCCTAGAACAAAAAAGTTCAGGGACAGTACTCAGGTCCTGAGTTCTACCCCAAGACTGCCACACACAAAAAAGTTTGCTGACATCTTACATGAACCTAACCAGAGAACAAAATGAATAACATCTCTATTCATTAAGAAAGAGGCACGGTGGGGGAAAAGGCCCCCAGATACAGACAACAAACACATAAAATGAAGAAGTTTTTCAAAGCCAAGGATGGGATGGTGCATGTCTGTCCCCCCAAATCCCAGCTACTCAGAAGGTGGAGATCAAGATGATCAAAGTTGGAGGCCATCTTGCACAAAAAATTGAAACATCATCTCAATAAACTGGGGATGATTGTGCATGTATCCCATCTCAAACTCCAGGAAGCTGTGGACAGGAGGATGTTGGTTCTGCCTAGTTAAGACAAAAAACATGAGGTCCTATATAAAATATAACTGAAGCTAAAAAGGAGTAGAGATGTGTCTCAAGTGGCTGTGTGAGCATGTGCCCAGCAAACTAGTCTTGAGTTCAAACCTAAACAAGATAAACAAGCAAACAAATATGCAGATGGGAAACACATAAAATATTAAATGATTACCTGCTGTAGCATTTGGGAGAAAAACTATCTTCACACTCAGAAGACAAACGTGAAGTAAACACAGATTACAAGGCAAGAGTTTCTATAAGGTCAAAAACAAGAAAGAAAGGAAGGAAGGAAGAAGATAGGGAGAGAGAGGAAAGAAGGAAGGAAAGAAAGAGAGGTAGCGAGGGAAGTGGAAAGAGGGAGGGAGGCAGGAAGGAAGGTAGGCAAGACTGGGAGCTGGTCACCTCAGCTGTGGAATAAAAAGATTGACTCTACCATAGCATGGGGTGTGTTTCTGAATGGTTGCTTGAAGTCCTAGGGATTGAACTCAGAGCTCTATGATTGCTGGAAGGCCACTCTAACACTTGACTCATGCCTCCCTATAATCTTAATATGCTTCCCAATTAATGGGATGACAGGCATAATACAAAATTATGAGGTGATCACTGCACACAGCTGAATGTTCTGCCAGCTTCATCATGGGGTGGCCACAAAGTCTATAACACATGGGCCTTTAGGGAACATTTCAGACTCAAACTTCAAAGATATACCGCTTGGTATCACAATAGCTGAATATCACCAGCATTAAACAAATTAATCATTACTTCTTTTCTATCAGAGAAGTAAAGGGACACAGGGAAAATCCTGTTCCTTTTTATGACACTGGAAGTACCTGGGTATATGCCAGTTATTGGCAAAGTAGCTGAGCCTCACATTTCCTGCCCAAGTCCTGCAGGGGAGAGGTGAGGTGAGCCACAGACTCTCATGCCTTTAACTTGTCAAGATGAACAGGTGGTACCTGGGTCTTGGACTCCAACTAAGAATGGAGTCCTCAGCAGACTTCAAGAACACACTCATCTCCCCCTTCTGGAGTGGCTGGATGTGAGAACCTGGACACTGAGCAAGTATTCTTTTGTAGCAGCAACAAGATGGAACTTTTTGACACTCATTATGAGAGGCAAAGAGAAAAAAACTCTAGGTTTTCTTAAAATCAGGAGAAGACACAATTTTTTCTGGTCCCTTCTTGTGTAATTTTACTTCCCCACACTGACAAGAAGGTCCACAGAGCCAAGTATTTCCCATGCTATTTCCCAAATACTGCATGTTCTGATGAAACTGTTTCTATAAACATCACTGGAGCCATCTGCAAGCAGTGAAAAGCATCTTCAATGACCCACAAAGTGACAAGTGACAGAGCTGGAGACATAGCACAACTCAGTCCTGACTGTCCCAAAAACTTAGGGTAAGCCATAAAGGGGCCTATCCAATACCATTCCACCAAGGACTCAGAGAAACCTGGTATTTCCTAAATGACAGAGCCATTCCAACTCCTGTCCTGGGACTACTTAGAAACCCTACTCTAAGTGCCACAGAGCTGTAACTCCTGTGATAACCTCACCCCCACAAGTTATGTGCTCTTAGTAAGGCTAAGAATATTTCTTTTTTTTTTTAATTGTATTTTATTTTATTTGAGAACATACTGTACAGGGGGGGCTACAATTACATGGGCAGGATAATGCATACATTTCTTACCAAGCATTGCAGCCTCCTCCTTTGTTTACCCTTCACTTCCCTTCCCCGCCTCCCCCCTCCCCCCACCCAATTTTACCCCCCTCCCCCCACCCAATTATACCCCCCTCCCCCCCCACACCGACATTGTAAAGCTGGTTTTGACATGACATTTTGTACTTCTCATTGTTGCAACAGGTCTTATTGGAAGGGTGATGACAACAGATCAGCTAAGACTATGGGAGAGTTGTCAAGTCAATGGGCAACCTGGTGAACCAGAGAGAGACCGTGGCTGTGATGAAAATAAAAAGAAAATACACTTTTAATGCCCTTCTTTTAAAAGTGTTAGTAGGTATATGCTAAAGGTAAGATAGACACACATGCTTAGAGACATTTAAAACATTGTACATTAAGGTGTTGGTAGTGTTCCATCCTTTCTGCTGAGATATGGAATTAGTTTTTCATCATGCTTTATCTCTATTACACACATTTTCTACAATGCACAAATTGTATTTATTCTGAGGAATGTACTACTGATTTACTTACATGAATACAAAAAAGACTCATATCTATGTAAACACTCTCAAGAGTTTGTGCCCTATTTGTAAAGTCTTTGTAGCAGTTTTGATTAAACCCATCACACCCACAGCTAGCTCTGTTTTAGAGCCCCATGGGAACAGTGATCCTTCAGAACTAGAGAAGACAATGAGCCATTGTTCCTCCTTTCCGGCCAATACTGTGGCTCTAAAACTGCTATTTATCCCTTTATGAGTAAGCAAAGAAAACAGGCTTCATAAATAATTTGATGTTTCAGCACTTTCTTCCAAGACAAGCATGCAGGCTTCACACAAAAGACAGATTTAGTAACTAACTCAAAGAGCTCGGCTAACTGAACAAGGAGCTTTTGATGCTGGAACTCAAATTGCACTAGTATAATAGGATCTGATTGGAGCTAACAGGAACCGTTTAGTATTAGACAGGTAATTTGGCACCAAGGAACCAAATAGAATAGTGCACAGCTTGCCAGGGCCTCAGACTCTTCCCAGAGACCACCAAAGAATATCTCATCCCCCAATATTCAGAACCAATATCACCTTCCTGTGAAGACCTAAATATTTCTCATCTATTTTTGGTATGAACTCAAGCTAACCAATCCTTCTTCCATGTGCCCTCTTAATTCACTTATGAATCACCTACAGTAATTGAGCACTATGTCTACTACTGTGAGTACACAGAGCAGTTCTGTACTGGGTGCCATTAGGTACTCACTGAGTACTCACTCTGAAGTCCTCAATGCTCCAGGGTAACAAGGAAGCTGGACTTGTAGGCTCCAGGCACCACATCAACAAGTATGCACAAATGAGCACTAAAGGGCTGATGATATTGTCAGGCACCCTAATGCAGCAGCTGTGTGCATGCTATGCTCAGGCTTGAGTTCCCTAGTAAATCAAATGCCCAGAGGGGTGACTGGTCTGGAGCTTCTTGGAGATAAGTTTACCCCCAAGTGAGACAGGGTTCTCAGCCGTCAATCAGGAGGCCGGGTTAGTATACCAACACACAAGAGACAAGGAACATTCAAGCCGAGCCCATACTCTCTGCAGCCAAGGGTGCCATCCAGTAAAGCCAGAGGCAGGTAGCAGAGGCTCTGACACAAAGCCAGATTGGAAGCACTATCTACCACATAGACAGACCTCCTTAGGACAAGCTTAGAGAAGGATTCTGTTTCTCACACTCTCTTCTCTTCCTCCTGCCTTCCTTGCCCAGATGAGGGAATCACAGCATCACCTTCTCAGCAAGACTTCCAAGTGGATCTCATAGACACAAAGCAAGACCATCAGGAAAGAAAACCATCCCAATTTCTCAGAGGACAAAATGCAGGCTGAGGCCTGGACATGTTTAAAGGAGGCACATCTGATACCTGATGTTGTCCCTGCCTTCAATGCCAATATTCATTGCCCTGCACTGCACTGTAGAAGCTATAGGAGTCTTCTACAATTACAAGGAACATCTGGGATTCTGGCACATGACCTGAGCCACTCCTGCTTGACCTACAGCTTCATATCTCCCCTATTCTCCATCCATCCATTCAAAGCAAGACCTGGGAACTGGGAGAGGTTAGCTCTGTCTTCTATTCTGCCTAGGCTTTAAGAGCTACTGAAATATCAAATCCCCATGAGGGCTGGGTGCTTCATAGATAAAGTCACAAGAGAGCCAGGCCTCCAGAAAGGACATATCTAGGTGGGCCAGGGGTATGCATATCAGGAGCACAATGTGTCTCAAGCAATGCAGATCTCTCCTGAGACCTTCCTAGAACTAGTTACTCACAGAAGACCAGGGACCTACACTTTGGGGTCACCCAATGCCTTTTAATGGTCCCTAAACACTTCCTTACAACTCTATACATCCACCATCTCATTTGCACTCCAAAACTCCACACGCAACCTCATTAAGAGTCAGTAATTGGTGAGAAATATTGATACTTCAAATTAATTGTGTTATTAATACTATAACCAATCATAGGGTCCTAAAATAACTCTATTTTCTCTATATAAACTATACTATTAGTGCCATTAAAAAACAATTGCAAATAGACTTGTACCATATGTGGGCAAAAAAAGCAATTAAGTGAAACTCTTGAAAACTAAATGTATAACCAACAGCATATTATCAACATTTACATAATTCACATTAAAATAATGACATCCTAAAATATATTACTTTTTTTGAGGGGGGTCCCGTCGTGGGGCCTGAACTCTAGGCCTAGGCGCTGTCCCTCAGCTCTTCAGCTCAAGGCTAGCGCTCTACCACTTGAGCCACAGCGCCACTTCTGGCTTTTTTCTTTTTCCTTATATGGTGCTGAGGAATCAAACCCATGGCCTCAGGCATGCAAGGCAAGCGCTCTACCACTGAGCCACCTTCCCAGCCCCAAAATATATTCATTTTAAGGGATAGACTTATCAATAAAATATTACATACCAGGCTGGGAAGTTGGCTTAGTGGTAGAGTGCTTACCTTGCAGGCCCTGGGTTAGATTCCTCAGGATCCCATAAGCAAAAATAAAAAAGCTGGAAGTGGCGTTGTGGCTCAAGTGGTAGAGCACTAGCTTTGAGCTGAAGAGCTGAGGGACAGTGCTCAGGCCCAGGTTCAGGCCCCTCGATGGGACCCCCCCCCCAAATATATATATTACATTCCTTTTAATACTCTGCTACAGTATCTCAGGGAAATAAAATGTAGGTCTATTCATCAACTAAATACACAATCCTTTCCCATTAGCTTTTATTAATAAAGGAACTACAATTCAGTCATAAATAGGCAAATTATTACATGATTTGAGGATTAGGATGAAAAATTTGATACATAGCAAAGGTATATGATGCAGTAAAACCAGCTGGTTTAAATTTTGGTCATGTGTGAACTGCCCATAGAGTAAAAGGAAGAACTTTTAGTGATGGAAGTTAAAATAAACTCTATTTTGGAACTTATTTTTCAAGAGGAAAAAGGGAAAGTATTTCAACAGAATTAACGAGTACCAGACCCAATGAAAGGCTTCTTAAATCATGGAGGCTCTATGTTTGCTGTGTAGAAACCTCACGCCTACCATAACAAAGACCTGATACCTGCAAACTTTCCCATAATCCCTCTTCCTAGAAATGATTCAAGAATTCATAGTACTTTTCCAACTCTCTCTTTTCCAGCTCTCTCTTTCCCAACTCTCTGTCTTTCCCAGCTCTCTCTTTCCCAGCTCTCTCTCTTTTCCACCTCTCTTTCCCAGCGATCTTTCTCAGTTCTCTTTCCCAGCTCTTTCCCAGGTCTTTCCCGGCCTTTCCCAGCCGCGTGGAGGGCCAAGATGGCCTGGTGCCAGCCAGAACAATGACTAAACCTACCCCTTACCTGAATACCAAGTGCGTGGTGCTCTTCTTACTCAGCTACCTCTTTTTAAAAATCTAACAAATGGTGTCGTGACTCGGATTAAGGGCTTAAAGTCAGGATAGGTGGGATTCCTCTCTGTTTTTTTCCTCTTTTTTTCTGTTTTTGCTTGTTTTTCCCTTTTTGCTCTGAGGAATATCCACAGTTCTGATGGCCTTTTGCGAATTGGTCTGTCTGCTGTGGACACATCACACCGATACCATTGCTGGCCTTCACATCCACGTCCACACCACTTCTCTACTCTGGTGAGTGAAACTACTCTCTACAATTCTCAGTTGCTCAGTCTCTGTCCAGACATGGCACCATGCCAGAGAGCTCCTACAGCCTTTAGCTGAAAAAGGCCACTCACCTCTGAAGCCTAGGATGCTTGGTTTTGGGTCTTGGCCTTTTTTCTCTAGAGGGCTCTTGGGGAAGTGGGGAAGCCACACATGGTGGGTTAAGGGTTTGGCCCCATCTGAGCCTTCAACTTCCACCAAGCTTACTACTCCATCCATCTATTCTAAGGTATCTTGCTAACAAGTTGCTCTTTTTCAGGCCCTGGTAAGTGAGGCCCAACCATCTGATGTGCTTTGTTACCAAAGATGTCTACACACTGTTGTCAATGCTTGATAGGAAATGTACTCGGTATCTTGCCCATGTAATTGTAACGCCTCTGTACAGTATTTTCACAATTAAAAAAAATTCAGGTTTTGAGTTTTGCCTTTTTTGTTTTATGTTGTGTGTTCTACTACTAACTACGTGGTTTTAAAATACTGGGCCTATCTGTGCTAAAATTTTCATCACATCTAACAAGTTTAGTCATTGCAGAATATTTGTTGGTCAATTCTTGATAAGGACCAGGTAGGCTCTATTCTCTATTCTATTTGATCTCCTTGTTGATTTATTGGAAATAATAAAGGGCCTTTGTGGCAAAGATTGCAGTTCAAAGGCAGCCTGGGCTGAAAAATCCCTAAGACTCCATCTCCCAACTAACCTGAAAAGAGCCAGGTTGGAAGCATGGCTCAAGACTCTTATCTCTAACCAGCCAAACACTGGAAATGGTACTGTAACTTAATGTGATAGAGCACTAGCCTTGAGTAGAAGTGCTCAGGGATAGTGCCCAGGCCTTGAGTTCAAACCTCCTTGAATACCAACTGGGACAACCATCCCAGCAACGAGCACCTAGACTCAGCCAGTCTGGGGAACAAGGGACCATGGATAGGTGTAAGAGGAGATGTTGTCAAACAGCTACTTTGTGCCTGCCCTTTCAAAATTAACCACAGTTGGGAGGTCAATAGAAGTAAGAAGCCTGCCCATCCAATGTCTATACCTGTCTACCTATTAACTGAACAGGAATTTATATTCTTGTCTTTGTCACTTGACTTATCCTCTACCTAGTTGCCAGATATCATAAGTAGCTGGAGACATTTCAACCAACATTTTCAGTCCTTCCTCTTGCCATTTATTTGCTCTCTAGTATTTTTTTCCAGCCCTTCAATGCCTCATGAGACCTCTCCAGAGTTCATCTAAGGACTCACACCACCAAGGGACAGCAGCTGCTCACTGCCTTCTCTGGGAGGGGACCAAATTTCAGACTTTTATCCCTAATATCAACGCCCCTGTTCAGCAGGAAGTAGCCAGAGAGAATCCGTGCCCCATTTCATGATTATTAAAAGACTGGAATGTAAGGTCTGCTCCTGGATGGAGAGCAAAGTCTCCACTGAGTACCTGCATTACCTAGGCGCCTGGAACGCCTGGAAGAGGTCACATCTGCATCCACTGAGGTCACATCTGAATTTGATGTGGCCACACCTTTCTCCACCCATACCCCAGATAAAGCCTAACCCAGGCCCAGATGCTCTCTTTCCCAACTCTCTCTCTTTCCCAGCTCTCTCTTTCCCAGTTCTCTTTCCCAGCTCTTTCCCAACTCTTTCCCAGGCCTTTCCCAGCCTTGTGGAGGGCCAAGATGGCCTGGTGCCATCTTGAATAAACCTACCCCTTACCTGAATACCAAAAAAAAAGAATTCATAGTAGTTCTTAAAATCTAAAAGCATATGGACAGGTTTCTCAGCAGAGGAAGCAGGAAAACCCAGACAGCCCTTCCAATATTCCCATGTGGTGTTTCAAAAATCACTAATGATGAAGGAAATGGTGGCCTTGAATTTCATGAAGGCCATTCAGTGGGCATGAGGGGTTTATTTAGATTCATTCTCTTAATTTGTGTACTTTTGGCATTATTGGCATCTGACTCAGTGTTTCATTCTTGATAATCAAGTGCTCTACCACTGTAGCCATGCCACATCCCTTTGTGTGATGCTTTATGCCAAGACCAGACATTCTGGGATCTTCCTACTTGCATGTCATGCCACACTGGGATGACAGATGCATGCCACCATCCTCAGCTTTTCAATTTTTTCCCCATGCTATCCTGAAAGGTCAATGCTCCTGATTTTAGCCCTTCCCTGTAGCTGGGATGAAATTTTTATTAAAAACAAAATTAAGAGCCTAAATTTGGTTTTTAAAAAGTTCAATACATGTGTTACAATTTTCTCCCAAAACATAAAATCCTGTGCTTCTAACTTTAAAATACTTAGCCAGCTAAGGGGTATTATGCATTTTGAATGTCTAACAACCACCCCACATTAGGCTGGCTACACACATTCCCATCACATCTATGTTCATGATTTGCCCAATAGTGACTGCTCTGACCCTGAGCCCCTTCACTTTCTCACAGTCCATCTCTAAGCAACTCTCAATAAAATCTGCATGTCAAGTACCCCATTTCCCAAACCCTACCTGCATCATGACATATAGAATCCACCTCACCTGAGAACCTGAAATCGTTCTCACCAAATACCTGGCAAACTCACCTATGAAACCACGAGCCTGGTTTGGTCATTCACTTACATAACAACGTGACAGCTTCCTGGCTTTGTGGAGGGAACCTACACTGAATCATTGTGAAATAGCAGTCAAAACCGTGAAATCAACAACAGATACATGCTTTGTATCTGGTGAAAGACTGTGCTCAGGGAAGACTCAAAACAGTCCCTCCAAACAGACAATTCAATGTGACAAGTGTAGTGACCATTGGATTCACAATCCTGTGTGCACATACTGAGTTGGAATCTCCTTCTCTACAGGCTTGATAAGCAAATAGTCACTACACCCCCTAATATGGTGACACCTTCTCTGAAACCATTTGAGGTCTGAGTGACATGGGAAGGATTGGACATGAATCAATGGAAGCCACTGCACAGCCCAAAGTTCCTCAGGGGTCTGGAAAGGGACCTCTCCTGATGGTGAAGGATATCAAGGCCTTTCTTTCAGGAGCCAAGGCAAGATAACCCTGACTTCTCTGCAGGTGCAGACACTTACTTTGAGATACTCTCGCTGAAAGACACCACCACACAAGCGGAAGAGTGAGGTCTCCAGAGAACGCACTTAGGGAAGAACAGTTGCAAATCGCACCATAGGTTGGATCTGACAGGAGCCTGCTGTTCACTGGCACCAATGTGACAGGATAGCATCCCATTTTCCAGGCTCTATGGTAGCACAGGAGGGGGCTCTGCCTTGGAATGCTCCGTCCCCCATACTTTATTGATTCAACAGATGTGAAATCCACGAATAGAATTCCTCAGAACCTTCTTGAAGGCCCTTGGTGCCTTTCTCATCCAATTGCTGCCTCCAACAGTGACTGGAAGTAGCCTCAGCTTCTGAAGGACCCCCCAGCTTCTGTCTGACTGGTGGCTTTCAGTCAAGCACACAGGCACTGGCCCTCTTCTTGAATTAGATGGGCCTCACTTGTCTCATCTGAGGGCAAGCCACAGAATTATGGCTTGAGTCTGAAGAAGGTCTAGTCACTGCCACCTTTGAGCTCCTGCAGTTATGAGCTGCCATGTGTTGAGGCCACCAGAAACCATGTATACACGACAGTCTCTGAGGACTCCACACACAGATGCCCAGTCATTCTAGCATTTCAGGTGCCCTGCCAAACACTTAAGGGAATGGCTACAGGAAAAGCAGACCAACTCAACAGAACCAGCTTAGACTAACTTGTGATATTTCAAGATCATGATGCTTCCTTTGCTCTAGACACAAGATAATTATGCCAAGTGCAAAAACAGAGCAACTGCTATCCTGTCACAACTAAAAGTGTGGTGTTCCCACTATCTGTTGCACTGGTGCTGTCCTGGGACTGGTTGCTCTGCCACAAATTGGGTGTCTCATGCAGTCCCTGACATCTGCTCAGGAGGTGGGAAAATACAACCACCTACATAAAAGGGAAACAAATCACACTAATTTGGCTGAATTTGAACCATGATCCCTCACATCTCAGCTTTCTGAGCAGCTAAGATTATAGCTATGAACCCCAGCTCACAAGAAAACACCGAGTGTTTATTCTTAATAGTGAAGTGTATGCCCTTAGAGCAAGGCATGCAGGCTGGTGGTGAGGGCCTGGCTTTGAATCCTGGCTTGTTTGATCTCATTGGTAGAATATGGTGGTAATGGGATTACCTTCCTTAGCTGGGTACTGAGGGGGAACTGTGAGAAACTTAACATATTAAGGACATTTGGGACAATGACCAATGTCAATGGTCAATAGACAATGGCCAATAGACAATGGCCAGGGCATGTGGGCATGATCAGTTTGAAGGGCAAACTTTCCACAAACAATTCTTATTGCAAACACATTGCCTTCAAAGCCATTGCATGATTTATTAAAAAGGGAATAAGGGATGCTAGTCTGGTTCTGGAAACAGATGTAACCCAAATTGCTGCCAATTCCTCAGTGAGACCTGGGAACGCATGATCAATAGGCAGAAAGTGGACCACAATATGTGGGTATGGACAAAGTTTGTTGACATATCACATGCTGATTTACAGCATACAGACCTAAAAGTAGATCTTCAGACAAAGAGAAGAAAGTTAACTTTACAGAATTTCATACGAACACAGACAATTAGAGGTAATTTTAAGTCAGTAAGCAGGAAGAATTAAACCTTGTCAACAAATGTGAAGTAGCTCCAGTGATCAGAGGTTGCAAAGAGTAAGCAAGGCACAGGTGAGCTTCCTTAAACACACAAAGAGAGTCTCTGGGCATTGTTCTATAGAATTAATAGGGGAGAATAATGGCACTTCCTGCAAACTTTCACCTGAGTCTGGCAGCTGGGCATCAGGCCTTTGCACTGACATGGAAAAAGGGGAGTCCCTCTTATTTCCCCCAGAAGGAATACATGCAGGCATATGCACGCTCATGGCACGTAAGAGTTCAGATGGGGTCATGAGAATCAATGCCTCCAACTAACTTGCCTACTTGGTTCCTACAGCTGTAGAGCTCCATCTTCCTCACACCAACATTTTGTCCTTGTGACTGCCCAGAGACAAAAAAGTTTCCAAACAACTGGAAAGGGTTGCCTTCCTGGAGGGCTCTGATTGGAGAAGAGGCTTGGTCATGAGGACTTCCCATTGGTGGGTTCCAGTGCTGATGTTCTGTGACCTTCCCAAAAATCTTACACCTTCCCTCCCCTACCTTTCAGAATGACAGCACAAAAGCCATTTTAAACACCTGTCTCTACTTTACCCTAACCCACTTTCTTATTTCAAAGGGTAGGGGTTGGGGGCATAAGTTTGCATCAGGAAGCTAAGCTAACAAACAACAAAATAACTTGAGTTTAGAAAGATCTTAACCCTAGGAATACCTCCCTGAGAAGGAGGAGAAGTGCTTTTATGGACTTCTTCAGAACTGTGGTATTCAAAATGGATTGTTACAGACAAACCAATGGGGTAAAGAAGTAAGATGCAGGCTGAGCATCTCTAATCTGAGGATCTTGTGTTGTGATGCTGTCTCAAGTGAGAAGCTTCCACATTGGGCTTCATGTGACTGTGGCCATCAAAACAGGAGCACACTGCTATGGGCTCATGCCTGTAATGCTAGCTGAGATGTAAGGATGTCTACAGTTCAGAGCCAGTGTAGGTAGAAAAGTCTCTGAGATTCTGATCTCCAATTAACCACAAAAATGTAGACATGGAGCTGTGTCTCAAGTAGTAGAGCACTAGCCTTGAGCAAAAAGCCTAAGGTAAGTGCTCAGTTCCTTAGATCAAGCCTCAGGTACAACACAAAAGGAAATGAAAACAAAAAACATCAAGGCACACTAAAAGTATATAAAGTTATCTTCAGTCTAGGTATATAAGTAATGAATGCATTTTATGTTTAGAATTAATCCCAGCACAAAGTTACCTTATCACATATATGCAAATGTTCCAATATCTGAAATTCAAAATATCTCCTTTCTCAAGTATTTTGTAGGAAGGACAGTCAATCTGTTTTAAATTTTCTATTATTAAACCATTCTATAAATTTTTCCACATTCTATATGTCATATAATTTTTAACATTACTTAAATAGAAATAAGCAAACATCTAACTGCAGACATGTGCCTATTGTGCTTTCCATGCTACCAAATTCCTTAATCCTTATCCACAGTACTAAGAAATGGGTACTACTGAAGAAGAGATTAAAAACATTTCTCTATTTCAGGTGGTGTACAGTCTGAGTATTCAAAGGTAAGTCAGGATATGTCGTATTTCTTAAAGCTATACCCTTAAA
>NW_027204024.1:0-43499 GCF_024711535.1 Dipodomys merriami | reverse complement strand
AACAAGTCCCTATAAAATGTATTTTTCCAGAGTAGTTGAACTGGAAACTCTATGGAGGTTCCTTAAAAGATTAAACATAGCTGGGTGCTGGTGGCTCACGCCTGTAATCCTAGCTACTGACAGACTGAGATCTGAGAATCATGGTTCAAAGCCAGCCCGGAAGAAAAGTCCGTGAGACCCTTATCTCGAATTAACCACCAGAAAACAGGAAGTGGTGCTGTGACTAAAGCGGTAGAGAGCTCGCCTTGAGCTAAAGAGCTGAGGGATAGCGCCCAAGCCCAGAGTTCAAGCCCCATGACTGACAAAAAAAAAAAAAAGTTTAAACATAGAGTTTCCCTATGACCCAGCAATCCCACTCCTGGTCTTTTACCCAATACACTACAAACCAGGCCACACTAGAGCTACCATCAAAACCATGTTCATTTCAGCATTGCTTACCATGGCCAAGATATGGAATCAACACAGATGCCCCTTAGTAAATGAATGGATCAAGAAAATGTGGTAAATATACACCATGGAATTCTATGCATCCATCAGAAATAATGATATTGCCTCATTTGTAAGAAATGGAAAGACTTGGAAAGTAAGCCAGTCGATATGCTTGAAAGAAAATAGTATCATGAATAAAATAATAATTTTCTGAATATTAGCAGGAGAATTTCTCTACATTTGTTTTAAGACTCTGCTAGACTTAATATGACTTAGGAACTTAGGAACTTCGAATGTATAAAGAATTTTATGGTAGAAAATCATTTATAACATATTTCTATTTTAATAATGATCAGGATTCATACAGAACTATATGACATTTAACATTGTTGTGCAGATCTACACACTAAAGTTACTGGGAATAAATTATTTTTCTTTGGTTCTTTCATGTTTCACATACAGAGAGCTAGACAGGAATAATCTTGCTCAGAATGGTCACAAACAAATTAAAGTGGCTATTAAAGAAGTGCTTGTTAAACTAGCTCAGCTTCTAAGTTTAAGGTATCAAGAAATCCCTTAGAATATTTTCTGCATTAATCTCAATATCTAAACTTAAAAGTAATCACAAATTTAATGCAAAGTTTAATATTGAGTAGATATTGAGTTGACTGGACAGAGGTGGGAAATGACACTGCAAGCTTGAATAATATGCAGATGGCTTCAATCAGTCCCACACACACCAATTGGGATGGAAGTGAGAAAGAGGAGGCAGGAATAGAGTTCCACTGCAGGGTGACCTCCTGAGCACAGTAGGAAATTGGGCTAAGCCATGCCTACACCCAGGTGATGAACCCCTACAGTGACAGCTCTGCATGGCATTTATTTCCCATCCTCTCTCTGGGTCTTAAATTTTTCCCAGTTCATTTTCTTTTTACAGCATTCACAGGTGCTAAAATTATTGCAAATGGTAGTGTTTCCCATTATTAGGGAATAAAGCTTAGCCATACTTGGAGAATATTAGCCAATCATACATATTAGCATATGAATGCAATCAGAGTGTTTTTAAAGAAATTCTACAGGGGGTTCCGGGGAGATGGCAGAGGAGAAGCTGGAATCTGAACAAGCTCTCACATAGAAAGCAGTTTTAGAGTTCCAGTGAACAGTCCTAAGCCAGAGAATCACACCAAGTGTGCCATCACAGGACAGAGAGTTAGATAAGAGAGGGAAAGCCAAGGAAAGAAGACACATCTGAGTGCTTGCCAGCAGCTGCCCCGGCAGCGGCGGCAGGGTCCCGGGGGAGACCGCAGTCAGGAACATACCTGAGTGCTCACACAGAGAGTCCGGGACGAAGGAGCCAGACGCAGCAGGCGAGCAGATTCTACTCAACACCAGCAAGAACCGACAAGGAGCGGACATCTTCATTCTGCAGTTTGCAGACCAGAGACGACCCAGGATACAAGACTCGGCGTGAGTACAAGCCCGACGTCCTCACTCCTTCTCAGGGAGCAGAGAAGGTAAGGCCACGCCTCCCCCCACCCCAGCACCAGTGATCTCCATCTTGGATAGCGACAAAGCTCGGAGGAGCTTCCAGCTCCGAATCAGGCCTTGGAATAAAACGAGTCATTTAGCAGGTCACAAGAACTTAACGGCGAAGTGACCTTCCAGACTCAGCTCCATCCAGGGAAAGGTCACCCAGCTCAGGCGCCAGCCATTGGAGTGGCTTTCCTCACTGGGTAACCAGAGCCAGAGGCTGCCCCTCCCTCTCGCAGCCACCAAAATCAATGGAAAAACAGAAACCCTGAGAATGGCTCCAGGCTGGGCTCTATGATATTTTTCACAAAATAGCCCCAGGAAAAAGCTACTGATTGTTGAAAGGCCTCAACTCTACCCAGAACCTAGTCTCACCACTGCATCCCCCTCTTTTGTGATTCTCAAAGCAGATCACCCTCCCATTAAACTAATCTGGGAGGGGGATCTCAAAATCTTGGGTAAAGCAAAGCATTTTTCTGCCTGTTCAAACAAACTGACTGAACAAACCAATCAAGCCACAGGACCTCAAGCTGACCAGAGACTCCAACAAGAGGCTGGTTACAGACAAAAGGGAGATACAAGATTCTTCCCACCCCTCCCAAAAAATTCAAAAAAAAAAATCAAAGAACTTTTTTTTTTCTTCTTCTTCTTTTCTTTTCTTTTTTTTTCCTTTTTTTTTTTGGTACCTTATATATATATAAAGAATTTTTTCCTTTTCTAAAAATTTTATTAATCTTTAATTTTTGCCTTTTTTGAAAAAATAATTGTTTTCTAGTAACTTTTTTTTCCTCTTATAATTTTTATTTTAAGAATACGTGAATGTGGGTTTTCCTTTCTTGTCTTCTTTCTCTTTTTTTTTCTTAACTATCTTTTTGTTTTTCGTCTAGATATACTAAACTTCTGATCTTTTTTTTCCCTTTCTCATCCTTCTCAACTTTTCCTCTCCTTTGATTTTCTTTATGTGAGTTAACTCTTGTCCTGCACATCCTCAGATAAACCCTTAGTTAACTAGTAGACCCTATCCCCCATTGTGTACACACTTAATCCACAAATTTATTACTCAATTCAAAACCTCTGAGAATTAAATTCCTTAATAGCAGTACTACCTCTTTATACCTATATAATATTTTAAGCATTTTTTTAAAGTTTTTCACTTCTCCTCTATGTCCCTTAGCTTCTCTTTATATACTCACATTCCTCTCTAAATAGATGGTCTTTTAATCATCATAATAATATTAATTTTTCCGTTTCTATTTTTTTCTGGTCTCATTTCATTTCCCTTTCCCTTTCTTCTATCTCTCTCTCTCTCTAATTGCATCCTACACAACCTATTTCCTGCATTGTGATTAGGACATAGTTAACTCTCCCTGTGCCTCCCCACACCAATCTATTTCTATTTTTTACCCTCATCTCTCCCTAACCCTAATAATTTCTGGTTTTCCAAATTCTTCTCTGCATTTCGAAGCCCATTAACATATAGCTGTTAGATGTTGAATAGATGTATCTGTTGAACTAGATTGTATCTGTAGACTATTGACTGTACGAATGCAAACTTTGATTGATGGTTGCCTTAAGATAGTGTTCTAGCACAAAACTGGTGCTATTTTCATCTCAAATGGGCAGAGTAAGCCGGAAAAACACAAGAAAAATGGCAAATCCGGATATCTCAATTCCCAATCTTGATAATCAGGGGTCAGAACAGATAATGAATAATCCATAGGAGATTTCCCAAATAGCTCTGCAAACACTGCTGGCAAACATGATAAATGAGAAGTTTGACAACTTACAAAGGACGCTGTATGAGCATGAAAAAGAGAGAGAGGAGGCATCTGAAAAGCTTATACAGGAATATCATAAGCGTGAGGAAGACACTCAAAAACTGATACAGGATTTGTGTGAAAAACTTGAGAATACTCAAAGAGAAAGGGAGGAATGGTGTGAGCAGGCTGAGAACACTCAAAGAGAACTGCAGGAATCCCATGAATGGGAGGAAAGAGAACTACAGGAATCCCACAAACGGGAAGAAGCAAATCAAAGAGTAATACAGGAAAAGAGAGACCAGGTAGAGAATACACAAAGATCACTAAAGGCATTCATGGAATCCATTAACATAGAGCTGAAGGAAGTCAGGGAGACCACAAAGGGAATACTGAATGGAACCCAACAGAAGGAATGGGAGTCCAAAGAAACCATAACCAATCAACTAAGTGATTTGAAAACAAACACTGAACACCAAATTAAGGAAGTAAAGAAATTCATACAAGACCTAAAACAGAGCTTCAACAAAGAAATTGAAGCCATCAAAGCTGACCAAATAGAAGGAAAAGAGATAAAAAACAAAGTAGAGAGTCTTGACAGCAGGTTAGACCATGCAGAAGATCAAATCTCAGGGATTGAAGACAGCCTAGATATTATAGAGAAAGAACATACAACCATCCAAGACAAGTCCAAGAAATATGATAGGTCTATCCAACACCTGGAAGACACCATCAGAAGGCCCAATCTAAGGATAATGGGTGTAGAGGAGCACCTAGAAACAGAAGTTAATGTTTAACAGGATCCTAGCAGAGAACTTCCCAAACATACAAAAAGATAGGCCTATTCAGATACAAGAAGCCTTTAGAACCCCAAATAAACCAGAACAGAATAGGACATCCCACCATCACATTATAATCCACACAGGATCAACTCAGACCAAGGAAAAGATCCTTAAAGCTGACAAGGAGCAAAGATTAATGATCTATAAAGGAAAACCAATTAGAATCACCTCAGATTTCTCAGCAGAGACAATCAAAGCAAGAAGAGCCTGGAATGATGTATGCCATACCCTAATAACAAACAACTATCAACCAAAAATACTGTACCCAGCTGAACTCTCCTTCATAACTGAAGGTCAAATAAAAATCTTCCATAGCAAAGAAAAATTGAAACAATACATCTCCACCAAACCAGCCATACAAAAGATTCTTAAAGATGTCCTACACATAGAAAACCAACAAGACCGCAATAAAGGCCAAGAAACTGCACCCAAACTGAGAATCCAAGAACCATAGGAAGAACCCAGTTTTTGCAGCCCCCAAGAAGGTGGATAACATGGCAAGAACTCCCAAATACCTCTCAGTCCTATCTCTTAACGTTAACGGACTGAACTCTCCAATTAAGCGACATAGACTGTCTACTTGGATTAAAAAACAAGACCCTTCTATCTGCTGCCTGCAGGAGTCACATCTTGCCCGTAAAAACAAACACATTTTCAAGGTTAAAGGCTGGAACAAAATCTACCAAGCAAACGGCCCTCATAAACAGGCGGGAGTTGCAATCCTAATATCAGATAAAATAGACTTCAAATTAAAATTCGTGAGAAGAGATAAAGAAGGTCGCTACATACTAATTAAAGGATATCTCCTTCAGGAGGATATTACAATTCTAAATATCTATTCGCCAAACAATGGAGCACCCAAATTTATCAAAGAAACACTACTTTCCCTCAAATCCCATATAGATCCAAAGACATTAATTGTTGGGGATTTTAACACACACTCTCCCCACTAGATAGATCAAATCGGCAAAAGTTCAACAGAGAAACCGCAGATCTAAACAGCAGCATAGATCAACTAGTCTTAACAGAAATCTACCGAACATTTTACCCAGCAGCAACAGAATACAGGTTCTTCTCAGCAGCACATGGAACGTTTTATAAAATAGACCACATTTTAGGCCACAAAGCAAACTTGTCTAAGTTCAGAAACATTGAAGTTATACCTTGCATTCTCTCTGACCACAAGGGAATAAAATTAGAACTCAACACCAAAAGCCACCAAAGAAAGTCCGGTATCACATGGAGGCTGAACAACACACTGCTGAATCATGAGTGGGCCATGGAAGAGATTAGAATGGAAATTCAAATGTTCATGCTATTCAACAAAAATGAACACACAAATTACCAGCTCCTCTGGGACACAGCAAAGGCAGTACTCAGAGGCAAGTTTATAGCTCTGATCTCCTACATCAAGAAATTGGAGAGATCGGAAACCAACAATATAATGACACTTCTAAACCTCTTTGGAAAAGAGCAGCAAGATGAACCCCAATCCAGTAGATGGAAAGAAATAATCAAAAATAAATCAGAATTAAATGAATTAGAACCCAAAAAAACTATAGAAAGGATCAACAAAACAAAGAGTTGGTTCTTCGAAAAACTTAACAAAATTGACAGACCCTTAGCAAATCTTATCAGAAAAAGAAAAGAACACACCCAAATTAATAAACTCAGAGATGAGAATGGAAAAATCACCCCGGAAACGACCAAGATTCAGAACATTACAAGGGAATACTTCTCAAAACTTTATGCTAATAAGTTTGAGAACTTGACAGAAATCTACCTTTTCCTAGCAAATATTGACAGGCCAAAACTAAAACAAGATGAGTTATACTATCTTAACAGGCCCATATCTAGCACTGAAATAGAAAAAGCAATGAGAGACCTCCCAGCTAAGAAATGTTCAGGATCAGATGGTTTTACAGCGGAATTTTACAAGGCCTTCAAAGCAGAGCTCACAGCCATACTCCTCCAACTTTTCAATGAAATTGAAAGAGAATGCTCACTACTGAACACATTCTATGAAGCCATCATAACCCTCATCCCAAAACCAGGCAGGGACTCATCAAAGAAAGAGAGGTATAGACCCATTTCTTTGATGAACATTGATGCAAAACTTCTCAACAAAATTTTGGCCAATTGACTTGAACAATTCATCCAAAAAATCATACACCACGATCAAAGAGTATTCATTTCAGGGATGCAAAGCTGGTTCAATATACACAAATCAATTAATACTATTCATCACATAAACAGGAGCAAGGATAAGAACCACATGGTTATCTCAGAGATGCAGATAAAGCATTCGACAAGATCGAACACCCCTTTATGATGAAGGTTTTGGAAAAATTAGGAATCCATGGAACAGTCCTCAATACAATAAAGGCTGTATATGACAAACCTACAGCCAGCATTATACTCAATGATGAAAAACTAAAGCCAATTCCTCTTAATTCAGGAACAAGACAAGGATGCCCACTCTCTCCACTTCACTTCAATCTAGTATTAGAATGCCTAGCTACAGCAATAAGACAAGATGCAGACATAAAGGGGATCCAAATAGGGAAAGAAGAATTAAAACTCTCCCTCTTTGCAGATGACATGATCTGGTATTTAAAGAATCCCATAGACTACACTCCCAAATTAGTCAAGCTGATTCAAAACTTTGGCAAAGTAGCAGGTTATAAAATTAACCCCCAAAATCAGTGGCTTTTCTGTATGCCAACAATGAGAAAAGTGTGGCTGAAATTAGGAAAGCAACTCCATTTGTAATAGCCCCACAAAAAATAAAATACCTAGGAATTAACTTAAACGAAGAAATGAAGGACCTCTATGATGAAAACTTTAAAATCTTGAAAAAGGAAATCAACAGAGAACTTAAAAAATGGCAAAACATCCCATGCCCCTGGATTGGAAAGATTAACTTCGTGAAAATGGCAATACTTCCCAAGGCTATCTACAAACTCAATGCAATACCTATCAAAATTCCAACCTCATTCTTCAAGGAAATAGAAGAGGCAATCCAAAAATTCATATGGAACAATAAAAGACCCGAATAGCAAAAACGCCCCTCAATGGAAAGAACACTGCTGGAGGAATATCAATACCAATTTTCAAACTCTACTATAAAGCCATAGTAATCAAAACAGCTTGGTATTGGCATAAGAACAGACCTCAGGACCAATGGAATAGAATTGAAAACCCAGAAATGAACCTACAGACCTATAGCCATCTAGTCTTCGATAAGGGAGCTAAAACAATAGAATGGAACAAAGACAGCCTCTTCATTAAATGGTGCTGGCAAAGCTGGTTAACTACTTGTAGAAAACTAAAGCTAGATCCTTATATATCACCCTGCACCAGAATCAACTCCAGATGGATCAAAGACCTTGAACTCAAAGCAGACACTCTGAAACCATTACAGGATGGAATAAGAGAAACCCTAGGTCTCCTTGGCTCAGGCCGAAATTTTTTGAATAGAGACCCGGAAACACAACAAATCAAAGAAAGGTTGGACAAATAGGATTGCATAAAGTTGCAGAGCTTCTGAATGGCAAAGGACATAGTTAGCCAGATCAATAGAAAGCCCACCGATTGGGAGAAGATCTTTACTAGCCATACAACGGACAAGGGTCTCATATCTAAAATATACTTGGACCTCAAAAAATTAAACCACCCAACAACAAATCCTCACAGAAACAACTGCCCAATAAATAAGTGGGTGAAAGACTTAAACAGAAACTTCTGTGAAGAAGAAAGAAGGATGGCCAATAGACACATGAAGAAATATTCAACATCCCTAGCCATAAAAGAAATGCAAATCCAAACAATATTGAGATATCACCTCACCCCAGTTAGAACGACAAGAATCAAGAACTCTAACAACAGATGCTGGAGGGGATGTGGACAGAAAGGAACCTTACTTCATTGTTGGTGGGAATGTAAACTTGTTCAACCTCTTTGGAAAGCTGCATGGAGGTTCCTCAAAAGACTTCACATAGAACTCCCCTAGGACCCAGCAATCCCACTTTTGGGCATTTACCCAAATGTTTACAAACAAGACCACAGTAAAGCTACCAGCACAACAATGATTATTGTAGCATTATTTACCATAGCTAAGATATGGAACCAACCCAGATTCCCCTCAGTAGATGAATGGATCAAGAAAATGTGGTATATATACACAATGGAATTCTATGCCTCCATCAGAAAGAACGACATTGCCCCATTTGTTAGGAAATGGAAAAAATTATATTAAGTGAAGTATGCCAGGCCCAAAGAAACATAGGTCCCATGGTTTCCCTTATCTTCAATATCTAGTATATGTATGAGTCAATCAGAAAAGGTCAGATAATGTGATGTCAGGGAAATGAACCCATATATATGTATTTTAATGTTTTTCTCTTTCATGCATGTGTTTCTAACGCATTTATAAGATTATCTCTTTGTTGCTTTGTATGTCCCTCCTCCACAGTATAACCCCTGCTTTCACTATATTTGATGTCAGTATAACTTTTGGAGGAGATGGAGAAAAACCAGTTGTTTAAGGATACAGGTGGACCTGTTGCAACAATGAGAAGAACCAGTTGTCATGTCCAAAACAAGCTTTACAACGTCGGTGCGGGGGGGAGGGGAGGATGGGGAAGGTGAAGGATTGGGATTGGGGTGGAGGGGGGAGGCTGGGAAGGGATGTGAAGGGTAAACAAAGGAGTTGGCTGCAATGCTTGGTAAGAAATGTACGCATTATCCTGCCCATGTAATTGTAACCCCTCTGTACAGTATGTTCACAAAAAAATTAAATTAAATTAAAAAAAATAAGTTCTAGAAAGCCAAATTGCATTTGATATGATAAGGTTGTGAGACAACCATATTTTGAAAATATTTTTGAGACTGGTGACGTGTCATTTCTACTACCAGAAAAGTTCAAAGAAAAACTGTATTTTTTACTTTGCTATGAATGATTCCAACTTGGAAAAGTTTTGTGTAGACCAAAATTCATTTATGTATTTTTTTATATTCACAGGTGCAGTACTGAGATTGAGGTAAATTTAACCTGAGATTTGAGTGAAGCATTCTTAACCTATGTAGATATTCTTTTAAATTACTTATTACTGGAATTAATTTACCCTTATACATGTGTAAATTTATATATATGAAAAATTATGTAGAAATAGGTAAATATGTATTGTATATTATCTATTTTTCTTTCTATTCAGTTATCATCTACATACTTGCATATGAACACACACACACACCCACAAACACACAAATAGCATTGTGGAACATAAGCCCCAGAACTAGATTTTATCAATATTTTCACATGTAAATTTTCAAGTTTCTAAAATTCATTATGAACTTTCTTTTGTCAGGCGCAGTGGTTCATACCTATAATCCTAGCTATACTGGAGGCTGAGATTTGGTGATCTTGGTTAGAAGTCAGTCTGGGTGGGAAAATCTGTGAGAATCCTCACTGGCCCAAAAAAGATAGAAGTGTCATTTTGGTTCATATGTTTATATTTTAGGATAATATACTGGTTAAATATTGAAGTATGCATCCAGATTTACATATTTTGACAGATTTATGTTTTGTCATTTTATAACCATGCGTAATTCAGATTCAAACAAATAACAAAAAAGTAGTATTTAATATTAGATTTTTTTGTATGTGAAAATCTCATAAATTATTATGTAGAATGCCAAAGAGTGCCTGAAGGTTGGTAACTTCTCACTATTTGGAAACAGAAGCTAGATATCAATGAAGGTTTAATTTCTAAATGTGTAGACAACCCTATTCTGTCTCAAGTAAATTCTCCTTTTTGTTTTCTAAATGAAGTTTATTAAGCTTAGTGGCTAGTGGGTCACACCTGCAGTCCTGACAACTCAGATGGCTAAGATCTGTTCAAAATAAGCTGGAGCAGAAACAGCTATGAGAGTATTATATTCCAAGTAACTACCAGTGGAAAGAAAGGAAGAAAGGAAGAAAGAAAGAAAGAAAGAAAGAAAGAAAGAAAGAAAGAAAGAAAGAAAGAAAGAAAGAAAGAAAGAAAGAAAGAAAGAAAGAAAGAAAGAAAGAAAGAGAAAGAAAGAAAGAAAGAAAGAAAGAAAGAAAGAAAGAAAGAAAGAAAGAAAGAAAGAAAGAAAGAAAGAAAGAAAGAAAGAGAAAGAAAGAAAGAATGAAAGAAAGAAAGGAAGAAAGAAAGAAAAAAGAAAGAAAGGAAGGAAGGAAGGAAGGAAGGAAGGAAGGAAGGAAGGAAGAAGGAAGAAGGAAGAAGGAAGAAGGAAGAAGGAAATAAGGAAGGAAAAATGAAGGAGGGGAGAGAAAACGAAAGGAAGATATAGAAGAAACAAAGGAAAGAAGGAAGGATAGAATGAAACAAAGAGAAATAGTGAGAGAAAGAACAGAAGAGAAGAGAAAAGAAAAGGAAAATGAAAAGAAAAGAAAAGAAGCCACAAATGTCTGAAAGATAGGCCCTGAATTCAAGCCTCAGTACTGGAATGAGACAGAGGAGAGAGAGAGAGACAGCGACAGAGAGAGAGACAGAGACAGAGAGAGACAGAGACAGAGACAGAGACAGAGAGACAGAGACAGAGACAGAGAAAGAGAGAGAGAGAGGAAAGAGAGGAGAGATAAAGAGGAGAATAGAAAGGAGACAAGAGATAGAGGGGAAGAGAGGAACTTAAAAAATTAAATCCACCAAAAACAAATCTTCAAAGAAACAACTGCCCAATAAATAAGTAGGCTAAAGAATAAAAGAGAAAATTCTCTGAAGAGGAAAGAAGGATGGCCAATAGACACATGAAGATATGTTCAGCCTCTGTAGCCATAAAAGAAATGCAAATCAAAACAACATTGAGATGCCACCTCACCCCAGTTAGAATGGTTATAAACAAGAACTCTAATAACAACAGATGGTGGAGGGGATGTGGACAGAAGGAAACCTTATGGCATTGTTGGTGGGAGTGTAAACTTGTTCAACAACTTTGGAAAGTAGTATGGAGGTTCCTGAAAAGACACAACATAGAGCTCCCCTATGACCCGGCAATCCCACTTTTGGGCATTTACCCAAATGTTCACAAACAAGACCACACCAAAGCTACCAGAACGACTATGTTTATTGCAGCATTATTTACCATATCTAAGATATGGAACCAATCCAGATTCCCCTCAGTAGATGAATGGATCAAGAAAGTGTGGTATATATACACAAGGGAATTCTATGCCTCCAACAGAAAGAATGACATTGCCCCATTTGTTAGGAAATGGAAAGACTTGGAAAAATTTATAAGAAGTGAAGTAAGCCAGGGTCCAAGAAACATAGGTCCCATGATTTCCCTTATTTGCAATAACTAGTGTATGTCTGAGTCAAGCAGAAAAGGTCAGATAAGTTGTTGTGAAGCCATGATTCTGGAGTACCAGAGAAAAGTAATGAACACATTTTAAGTTTTAGCACATTTTTTATATTGTTAAAATACCATACAGAGGGATTACAATTACATGGGCAAGGTAATGAGTACATTTCTTTTTGGGGAGGGGGCTTTATATATATTTTTTTACATTTAAACTGATATATATTTTTCCCCTTCCCATCCTCCCCTCTCTGCCTCCTCACCCAATCCTCCCTGCCCCGCCACCAAAATTGTAAAGTTCGCTTTTGACATAACGATTTATACATCTCATTGTTGCAATGGGTCCACCTGTGTCCCTATTTAAACGATTTGTTTTTCCCCTTCCCCTCCACCAATTATACCGACATCAAATACAGTGAAAGCAGGGCTAATACTGTGGGGGAGGGACATATAAAGCAACAAAGAAATAATCCTATAAATGTGTTAGAAACAATCTCATGAAAGAGAAAAAATACATTTGAATACATATCTTAGGATTCATTTCCCTAACATCACCTTATCTGACCTTTTATGTACATTACATTTCTTCTTAAGCATTATTGCCTCCTCCTTTGTTTCTCCTTCCCATCCCTTCTCATCTCCCCTCCTCTGCCAAATTTGTGAAGTTTAATTTTCTTCATCACATCTTGTACATTTCATTGTTGCAATGGGCCACCTGTAACCCTATTTAAACAATTGTTTTTTTTTCCTTCCCCTCCACAAATTATACCAACATCAACTATAGTGAAAACAGGGGTTATACCGGGGGGGAGGGACATACAAAGCAACAAAACATCATCTTATAACTATGTTAGAAACTATAGAAAGAAAGAAAAAACATTTGCTTCCTTATCCTGGTGTTCATTTTGCCTAACATCAACATGTCTGACTGTTTCTGTTTGTCTCAGACATATACTAGTAATTGCAAATAAGGGAAACCATGGGACCTATGTTTCTTTGGGGCTGGTTTACTTCACTTAATATGATTTTTTCCAAGTCTTTCCATTTCCTAATAAATGGGGCAATGTCATTCTTTCTGATAGAGGCATAGAATTCCATTGTGTATATATACCACATTTTCTTGACACATTTTAACCCATTTTAAATCCTTTCTCTTATGAGCTGAATTGTGTCTTCAAAGATGAGTTGATTCTCCAATTGTCCATATCTCAGATATTTACTACATTTTTACATTATATTTTATAAACTATACACATTGTATATTAAATACATTTATGGGATAGTGTAGGTGAGATGAAAGTAGTTAAGATGAGGTGAGATTGGAATATTGTGGGCTTTAAAATTAATGGAATGCTCTTTCTTTGTCTCTCTCTTTACCCCTCTCCCTCTCTTCCTTTAGGACTGACATCTTTATCAAAAGAGAAACACAAGGATAAAGGCAGACATAGGTGTACTGCAATTTCAAGCCAAGATATAAACATTGCTAACAGCCACCACAAGCTTTGAGTGAGGAATAATAGGATTCTTTCTTACCGGACTGAATGGGGCACGACATTGACAGCATCTTGACCTTTTACTTCTAACCTGCAGAACTGATTGACAAGTACCTCGGTTATTTTAACCACCTACTTGGTGGTGCCTTGTTACAGCAAGACTAGAAAAGTCAAACAAGCTTTGTGTGATAGGTTGCCATTTACATTTTTATAACTGAATATTCAAGGTTTCAGAAAGGTTAAGTAAATTATTCAACTTTAGTATATTGATAAATAATAGTGCTGTATCATGCCAAATCCAATATTCTTTTCATTGTAAGTATGCCTCATTTAAAAAATAGGTGGCATAACTTTTATATAACTCATGCAATCTATTGTGATATAATATTCCACACAGTTTCTGAGTGCAATGTTAGATACATATTCTTCTCTCAAAAATAAATAGCTTTAAAGTGTTTTTTCCTAAGAACAAGAGAGAAAATACTGATATTGTCCAGTGTCTTTAATTGGGTAGCATCTTCTGAACTTTGTCAACTTGTCCTTTTTCTTCACTTTGTGACAAACCTTGAAATCAAAGTGAATGTGAAAATTATATCAGACTCTATATGTTGGGAAAATAATAAAAACTACATAATCCAGATACTCAGTTTAAAGGTTGAATAAACAAAAGGTACAGAAGACCTCTATAAAAATCAATCATGTATACAGGTAGATGTTAATATGTTGTCTGTTAACTTTAACATCAGGTTCTAGGACATGTTTTATGCATCAGTTTTAGAAACACTCATCAGCTCAGGTTTAGAGTAGATATTGAAACAGTGGTGGGATTGTTCTACTGTGAATAAAGAAAGTCGTAGCATATTTGGAAAGGAAAATAACGAGCGTATCATTTAACAAAACAGTTTTAGGGAACATTTTATTTTACTAATTTCATAGAATTGTACAACCTTTATAGTGAGATTACTTTAGGTTTTCAATGAATGTTATCATGTTTATACAATTTTCAAAGGCATTTGCCTTTGTATGAAAAGTGGCCAATACAGTTATCTATGGCACTATTATAGTATATGTGATTCCATTTTAATCATTCAATCTTCAGTATACTTGATTGAATCTGTCAGATATATAATTTAGCAAAGTCAGTAACATGTATTCTGGACGGTTTAGTGAATATTGAAAGTTATCTAAAATTGAAGGGATATATTTATAGTTTTAAAACATATCATCTGAAAGAAAACTAAATCCCATTGCTAATATAATAATCAAAAGAAAATTTGAGATACCATTGCATCATTTAAATTTCAATTCTTGTTATATCTCTAAGTCTTTTTAGCAAAAGCTTTACATCTTCTGTTTTTTTGTTTGTTTGTTTGTTTGTTTTTTGTCGGTTGTAGACCTGAACTCTGGGCCTGGGCACTGTCCCTCAGTTCTTCAGCTCAAGGTTAGCCCTCTACAACTTGAGCCACAGCGCCACTTCCGGCTTTCTCTGCTTATTTGGTGCTGAAGGATGGAACCCAGGGCCTAATGCATCCAAGGCAAGCACTCTACCAATAGAGCCACCTTCCCAGCCCAAAAGCTTTACATCTTCTAAAGATGAATCCTATCAATTTTTATTCAGCCAATTCCAGAATGAAAAAATGAAAAGTGGTTAGACAAACTAAAATTAAAGCCTGAAATGGCTAAGTTGATGAAGTTTTTTAAAAGCCAATTGGCATAACCTCATGCAGTCGGTGAATATTAGTCAAGGTAAATTTTCATCCTCATTTTGCTATTGGTTAGGAGAATGCTATCATCTAAGGCTATCATACTATTGGCTATGAGAATGCTGTCTTCTTTGAATTAAAGCTAACCCGAATAAAGCTAGAGCACAAACGAAAGCTAAAGAACAATTTATACTCTTTTTCTTGAAAGAGAGAAGAGAGTGGAAAATGAAAGAGGGTGAATAACGTAAGATATACCAAGTGTAACTAAGAAATGTTCAGTGAACATCAGCAGACTGATGATCAATAAGAAGATGGAGTGGTAGGAGATTAAGAATCTTTAATATTGTTACAATGAGATGTACAAGTCGTTATGTCAAAAACGAACTTTACAACTTTGGTGGGGGGGCAGGGAGGATTGGGTGGGGAGGGCGGGGGAGGGGAGGATGGGAAGGGATGGGAAGGGGAAACAAAGGAGGAAGCTACAATGCTTGATAAGAAATGTACTCATTATCTTGCCCATGTAATTATAATCCCTTTGTACAGTATTTTCACAATAAAAAATAAATAAAAATTTTAAAAAAGAATCTTTAATACTGTTAGAATAGGTTATTTGCAAGTATGTAAACAGGAAAAATAAACTTACCATTTCTTAGGGGAAAGGGGGAAAAGAGTATGATACAGTAGGAAAAATAGATTGCCATACAATGTTAACATGTATGGTCATGTAATAGTAACTTCTTTTTGGACTTCTCCATGTGGGTTTACTTTGCAAACTCAATTTATAGATAATACCAGAAGAGTGACTGATGATCAGTTTTATCAAGTACATTAATTTGATTAGGACAGGAGTAAAAGTTTTAAGTTTTTTATATATGTCAAATAAGAAAAATGACCTTTCTCTAAGTATGTTCTGCATTTTTTCAGTGTTTCATTCTGCAATTTACTTACAATGTCTTGGCTTTGATTCCATTTCAGTTATTTCTTCTATTTCTCTGAGTGGCCATCCATGTGCACAAATGTATCTGGATTTATCTTTGGTTTCTCAGCTGTATTTCTAATCAGATCCTTGTTACCTTCTCTCTTTGTAATTGTCTTATCTATCACTTCTATTTGAAACCATATATATAGTCATTTCAATACACTGAAAAGTTTGGTTCCATTTAAATTATTTATTTTAAAACCTTTCTTTTGTTAATCCTTATCATTTTCATGTTTTGATTTAATACCAGATATTGAGTTGGCAAAAACAAAAGGATGATTTGAGTTTCTTGATCGTGTTAGCTTCCTTTCCAAATAATTTGATTTTGCTTTTTGGAGGTAGAAAACTTTGCATCAATTGATAGACAGGATGAGAGGTATTCTTTGTTATTGGTCATCTCTAATGGATAACAGGTTTTTTTTTTTATTACTGATGCCTACTTCTTCAAATTCACTGACATGCTTAATGTATGATACAGAATATCTTGACACAAGCTTATGAAAATTTGAAAGCAGATCTGCCAAAATATTTGCAACTCTGAACCCACTTTAGTAATAACAAGTTATTCAGGATAAAAGAGTATACCTTGTACTCATTACCTTGTCCATGTAATTGTAACCCCTCTGTGTGGTATTTTCACAATAAAAAATTTTTTGTCAAAAAGTATACCTGCTTAGACTTCTATCTACCTTGTACCTTATTTCATCCAATTTTTGTTCTGTATTATTAGTTTGAAGCATAATTTTCATATTTTTTGGGTCCGGTAGTGGAGCCTGAACTCTGGGCCTGGGCGCTGTCCCTCAGCTCTTTACCTCAAGGCTAGCACTCTACCACTTGAACCACAGAGCCACTTCCGGCTTTTTTCTTTTTTGCTTATGTGGTGCTGAGGAATCGAACCCAGGGCCTCAGGCATGCAAGGCAAGCGCTCTACCACTGCGCCATCTTTGCAGCCCAATTTTCATATTTTTTATAAACTGGTTTCTTTTTGTCCTAACTGGGAGAATAATTAAATTACTTTCCATTGCCCCAAACAGAAATTTTGTGGTTATTATTTATTTGTACTAATTGCCTATCCATTGTATTCACTCAGATGTACCGGGTGTCAGGAGCCAGTGGCCAACACGTGTAATTCTAGTTATTCAGGAACCTGAGATCTGGATGCAAGCAGTTTGAAACAAGCCTCAAGAGAAAAGTCTGTGAGAGTCTGTTTGCAAATTCATTAGTGAAAAGCCATGCTACAGGTGTGGATCAAGTGGGAGAGTGCCAACCAACAAGATGACTAAGACCAGGACACCAAATTCAACATTTCTACCTCAATATAAAATAATGCCTTAACTTGTTGAATGTAATTTAAAAAATGTTCTCAAGCAATGAATTTTTTGCAAGCTTTTTTTGTGATTAAGTGATTACATGATTTCACAAATTTCACAGTATTGTGGGATAGTGATGCTTAGTGAAAGTCACAAACACATTCTAACTTTCATGGGGCAAATTGTCTATTGTGGTCTATAAAGTTTACGAGTTCTATGAGCTTTGAATATACACTTATTTCTTCCACCTCACATAATATGTACATTCCTTTCCTTTTGCTCAGTGTCAGCTTTTCTCTCTTTCTCACTCATTCCCTCCCTCCCATCACTGGCATTCAGTTGCTTAGCTAAAATAGTGAATTTTAAGTAAAAATTATACCATGTAACAGCAGTAAAGAAAAAGTGTTTAAAATATTTTTAGTTTTTTTTTTGGTCCAGTCGTGGAGTCTGAACTCCGGACCTGGGTGCTGTCCCTCAGCTCTTCAGCTCAAGGCTAGCACTCTACCACTTGAGCCATAGCGCCACTTCCGGCTATTTTCCTTTTGCTTTATGTGGTGCTGAAGAATTGAACCCAGGGCCTCATTCACGCAAGGCAAGCGCTCTACCACTGAGCCACCTTTCCAGCCCTTATTTCATTTTTTATGGCATCTATCCATCCATCCATCCATCCATCCATCCATCCATCCATCTATCTATCCATCCATCTATACATACATATCAACCTATTCATAATCTTCATTGAAACATCTATTTCACTAATGAGCAATTAGAAGATATCTTGGGCCCTCTGTATTATACCACTATGTAAGATTCCCAAGGCCTGCAGGCAGCCTTAGAATGACATCCTACTTTTTTTTAAGTGTAAAATTTTATTTTTCTAGGATATTATGGTATTTTCTAAAAAACTCTGGTTTAAAAAAATAAATTTCTCCATGCAGAAGCAATTTCAAGAAGTATTGAGATATCTAACTAAAATACTCAAAACTGAGGGAAATTGGACATCCTTAGAGTTACATTTGCATAGGGCCTATTTTTATGTCATCTACAAACCAAATTTTATCCATTTGGCTTTTGATAGTGTATCATGAAGAAAATAACATCACCTCTAATTTCAAACCATGTAACTTATGTTAACCACAGTGTGCGTGGCACAATTGCTATTGTAAAATGCAAGGTGCTCTTTGCTAATATTCTGGAGTGTTGATTCCCTCACTGTACGTGTCCATTTTCTGATAAAAAGGTGAAAGCTTGCCGGGTGCTGGGGCTCACACCTGTGATTTTAGCTACTCAGGAAGCTGAGATCTGAGTCAGATCATGGTTCAAAGCCAGACTGGGCAGGAAAGTCCATGAGACACTTAGCTCCAATAAACCACTCAGAAAACTGGAAGTTGTGCTATGGCTCAAGTGGTAGAGCACTAGCCTTGAGCTGAAGAGCTGAGGGACAGGGCCCAGGCCCCGAGTTCAAGCCCCATGACCTACAAAAAGAAAAAAAAATCGTGAAATCTTTAGTTAGACAATGTTGGAACATTAAAACACAAAATGAGCCTAATGTTTTGTTTGGACCTGTGTTCTTCTGGAAGTATAGTATGTTATAATCATTGTATTCCAAATATTCCTTTCAATTTAATATGTCCTCCCATGGGCTTTTTATGGTTTTAGGATGTAAGAACATAAGTACTAGTTGGGCATTAGTGTCTCACACCTGTTATCCTAGCTACACCCCAGGATGAAATCTGAGGGTTGTAGTTAAAGCAACTTGGGCGGAAGATCTGTGAGACTTTTATCTCCACTTACAAAGAAGAACACACAGAATTGTCTAGGAGACCTTAACTGGCCGTAAATAGGAGGAAGATCTTTTTACTCTCAGGTCAGAAGAGGTGAGAGGAGGGAAAGAAAGTGGAAACAATGACCATAGTCCAATTTAAATACCTGCCAGCATTTTATCTCTTACCAGCAAGAAGGTCCTCCAATGATTCCTAACTCTGCTCCAGGCTGGCCAAATATCTGGAATTTCTTCTCTGTCTCTAGATCTTTTCTGTAATTATTCTCTTGAAGCAACTTCTTCTGTGTTATAAGTGAAGGTTTTCTAGGGTTAGTTAGTGAACTAGTATTGAAAAAGCTATGATAGATTCTTACTTAAACAACTATGATATGTACCAGGTCCTGTATTGAATCCCCAGCAGCACAAAAACAAACAGCTAAACAAACAAACGTAAATAATTAAAAATAAAGAGTCTATGATCACAGCCACTGTGGATGTATGAGTCACCGATTCACTTGATCTTTTCTGATTCATTTGATTGTCTTTCTTCACTTGTCAAGTTCAATCAAATCCACATAGCCACTGTTACATAGTTTATATAATACTGTAGCTTTCCAGTGCTCTGTAGACTAAGCTTGTTTGGGCATACAATATTTTATTTTCATCATACATCCTGGCATACTTCCTACTTTCACTGTTAAGTAGTAAAAAAGTGGGGCTGAGTCTTCCTTCCCTGTTTCTTTTCTAAAGCTTAGCAAAATGGTACCAATCTGTGTTTTGAGATCTCATGTAAGTTGGACAAAATCAGACTGATAATTGACTGTCCTCAATAAGGATAATTGATTTGAAAGCACATTTTGGTTTGTTATCATTAAAATTTATTTAAGCAAAAATATAATTTCTGCATGATTCTAATTATATTCATCCTGGCTATGTTAATGACTTATTTAAGGGATAAATTATTTAAACAGTCATGCTTCAAAAGATAAATGAAATGATAAAACTCTCCTTACATTATTCAGGACATTGTATTTGAAAGCTTTAATATTATATCTTTAACTGGAAGGTTTACTACTTTAGAACTATATCTTTAACTTGTAGATGATCCACAAATATATATATATATATATATATATATATATATATATATATATATATAATCCAGAAGTATATATATAAACATATATGTGTGTGTGTGTGTGTCTCCTATCTCTCTCTCTCTCTCTCTCTCTCTATATATATATATATATATATATATAAATATATATATATATATATGCTTATATATGATACAAGGTAAATTCATTCTTCAGTTTTATCTTAGCTATCCTGGTGTCACTGTGTCCGATAATGCTCTTAGTAGTCTCTGCTTCTCCCTTTCTGAATGATACTTGTGGCTAAAAGTGCAAAACCAAGAACCTTTCCTCTTGTAGAAACCCAATAAAAATTGATTTCAACATTTTACACATTATAGGTTTTAACATTCCTTGTCATTTATATCTATGACAATACTTATTCATCAGTACTGAAAAACATACTGACAATAGGATCCAAATTATTGTAATGATAGTATTTTTGCATTCATAAATGAACTAACAAGATATACTGACATTCATCTTTTGTATTGTATTGATAATTTGCAAGAAATTGCTGTCATTTAAGTATATTGTCAATATCATAGAGGCCCATTATTTCTTATATATTTACATGAATATTTCATGTTCTATTAGCAAAGACTGTTGTCTTAATATGTTCTTGTATTTTAACTCATTGGGAGTTTTCCATGTGAAGTGACTTGAACGTTGTTTTCCAATGCCTCTGAAACTTGTAAAAATAACTGAAAGGAGCTGGGTGCCAGTAGCACACACCTGTCATCCAAGCTACTCAGGAGGACAAGATCTGAGGATCAAGGTTAAAAGCCAACTAGGGTAGGAAAGTCCATGAAAGTCTTATCTCCAATTAACCACCAGAAAAAAAGAAGTGTGCTGTGGCTCAAGTAATAGAGTGTTAGCCTTGAGCTGAAGAGCTCAGGGACAATGGTCAGGCCCAAAATTCAAGCCCTACAACCTACAAAAAATAAAAATAAAAAATAATAGAAATAATTAATGAAATGCTAAGACATGTGTTACTGGTTCTATAGATGATTACATGTTGATATTAAAAATTATAATTCTATAAAGAAACAATAAAGAAAGCAAACAAAATTATTAACTTAAAGAACCTATACAGAGCTGTTCCGGGAAGATGGCGGAGGAGAAGCTGGAATGAACAAGCTCTCGCATAGAAAGCAGTTTTAGAGTTCCAGTGAACAGTCCTAAGCCAGAGAATCACACCAAGTGTGCCATCACAGGACAGAGAGTTAGACAAGAGAGGGGAAGCCAAGGAAACACATCAGCTGCCGCTGCGGCAGCAGGGTCGTGGCAGCGACCACCGCCGCGGGGTCATACCTGAGACACAGAGAGTCCGGGAAAAAGGAGCCAGACGCAGCGGACGAGCAGATTCTACTCAACACCAACAAGAACAGACAAGGAGCGGACATCTTCATCCTGCTGTTTGCAGACCAGAGATGACCCAGGATCCAAGACTCGGCATGAGTACAAGCCCGAAGTCCTCACTCCTTCTCAGGGAGCAGAGGAGGGAAGGCCACCCCTCCCCCCCCAGCACCGGTGATCTCCATCATGGATACCGAAAAAGCTCGGAGGAGCTGCTAGCTCCAGCTCAGGCCTTGGAATAAAACGAGTCAGTTAGCAGGTCACAAGAACTTAACGGCGAAGTGACCTGCCAGACTCAGCTCCATCCAGGGAAAAGTCACCCAGCTCAGGCACCAGCCATTGGAGTGCCTTGCCTCACTGGGTAACCAGAGCCAGAGGCTGCCCCTCCCTCTAGCAGCCACCACAATCAATTGAACAACAGAAACCCTGAGAATGGATCCAGGCTGGGCGCTGTGAGCTTTATCACAAAATAGCCCCAGGGAAAAGCTACTGTTTGTTGAAAGGCCTCAACTCTACCCAGAACCTAGCCTCATCACCACATCCCCCTCTTTTGTGATTCTCAAAGCAGGTCACCCTCCCAGAAAACTAAACTGGGAGGGGGATCTCAAAATCTTGAGTAAAGCAGAGCATTTTTCTGCCTCTTCCAACCAACCGACTTAAGAAACCAATCAAGCCACAGGACCTCAAGCTGACCAGAGACTCCAACAAGAGACTGGTTACAAACAAAAGGGAGATACAGGATTCTTCCCACTCCTCCCACCCCACAAAAAAATTCAAAAGACTTTTTCTTTTTTTTTCTTCTTCTTCTTCTTTTCTTTTTGCTTGTTTTTTTGTTTTTGGTTACCTTATATATATATATATATATATATATAAATATATATATATATATATGCTTATATATGATACAAGGTAAATTCATTCTTCAGTTTTATCTTAGCTATCCTGGTGTCACTGTGTCCGATAATGCTCTTAGTAGTCTCTGCTTCTCCCTTTCTGAATGATACTTGTGGCTAAAAGTGCAAAACCAAGAACCTTTCCTCTTGTAGAAACCCAATAAAAATTGATTTCAACATTTTACACATTATAGGTTTTAACATTCCTTGTCATTTATATCTATGACAATACTTATTCATCAGTACTGAAAAACATACTGACAATAGGATCCAAATTATTGTAATGATAGTATTTTTGCATTCATAAATGAACTAACAAGATATACTGACATTCATCTTTTGTATTGTATTGATAATTTGCAAGAAATTGCTGTCATTTAAGTATATTGTCAATATCATAGAGGCCCATTATTTCTTATATATTTACATGAATATTTCATGTTCTATTAGCAAAGACTGTTGTCTTAATATGTTCTTGTATTTTAACTCATTGGGAGTTTTCCATGTGAAGTGACTTGAACGTTGTTTTCCAATGCCTCTGAAACTTGTAAAAATAACTGAAAGGAGCTGGGTGCCAGTAGCACACACCTGTCATCCAAGCTACTCAGGAGGACAAGATCTGAGGATCAAGGTTAAAAGCCAACTAGGGTAGGAAAGTCCATGAAAGTCTTATCTCCAATTAACCACCAGAAAAAAAGAAGTGTGCTGTGGCTCAAGTAATAGAGTGTTAGCCTTGAGCTGAAGAGCTCAGGGACAATGGTCAGGCCCAAAATTCAAGCCCTACAACCTACAAAAAATAAAAATAAAAAATAATAGAAATAATTAATGAAATGCTAAGACATGTGTTACTGGTTCTATAGATGATTACATGTTGATATTAAAAATTATAATTCTATAAAGAAACAATAAAGAAAGCAAACAAAATTATTAACTTAAAGAACCTATACAGAGCTGTTCCGGGAAGATGGCGGAGGAGAAGCTGGAATGAACAAGCTCTCGCATAGAAAGCAGTTTTAGAGTTCCAGTGAACAGTCCTAAGCCAGAGAATCACACCAAGTGTGCCATCACAGGACAGAGAGTTAGACAAGAGAGGGGAAGCCAAGGAAACACATCAGCTGCCGCTGCGGCAGCAGGGTCGTGGCAGCGACCACCGCCGCGGGGTCATACCTGAGACACAGAGAGTCCGGGAAAAAGGAGCCAGACGCAGCGGACGAGCAGATTCTACTCAACACCAACAAGAACAGACAAGGAGCGGACATCTTCATCCTGCTGTTTGCAGACCAGAGATGACCCAGGATCCAAGACTCGGCATGAGTACAAGCCCGAAGTCCTCACTCCTTCTCAGGGAGCAGAGGAGGGAAGGCCACCCCTCCCCCCCCAGCACCGGTGATCTCCATCATGGATACCGAAAAAGCTCGGAGGAGCTGCTAGCTCCAGCTCAGGCCTTGGAATAAAACGAGTCAGTTAGCAGGTCACAAGAACTTAACGGCGAAGTGACCTGCCAGACTCAGCTCCATCCAGGGAAAAGTCACCCAGCTCAGGCACCAGCCATTGGAGTGCCTTGCCTCACTGGGTAACCAGAGCCAGAGGCTGCCCCTCCCTCTAGCAGCCACCACAATCAATTGAACAACAGAAACCCTGAGAATGGATCCAGGCTGGGCGCTGTGAGCTTTATCACAAAATAGCCCCAGGGAAAAGCTACTGTTTGTTGAAAGGCCTCAACTCTACCCAGAACCTAGCCTCATCACCACATCCCCCTCTTTTGTGATTCTCAAAGCAGGTCACCCTCCCAGAAAACTAAACTGGGAGGGGGATCTCAAAATCTTGAGTAAAGCAGAGCATTTTTCTGCCTCTTCCAACCAACCGACTTAAGAAACCAATCAAGCCACAGGACCTCAAGCTGACCAGAGACTCCAACAAGAGACTGGTTACAAACAAAAGGGAGATACAGGATTCTTCCCACTCCTCCCACCCCACAAAAAAATTCAAAAGACTTTTTCTTTTTTTTTCTTCTTCTTCTTCTTTTCTTTTTGCTTGTTTTTTTGTTTTTGGTTACCTTATATATATATATATATATATATATATATATATATATATATATATATATATATATATATATATATATATTTCCCTTCTAAAACTTTTATTAATCTTTAATTTTTGCCTCTTCAGAAAAAATAATTGTTTTCCAGTAACTTTTTTTTTTTCGTTCTCATCTTATAATTTTTATTTTAGGAATATGTGAATGAGCGTTTTCCTTTCTTTTCTTGTCTTCTTTCTCTTTTTCTTTCTTTCTTAATTATCTTTTTGTTTTTTGTCTAGCTCTACTGAACTTCTGATCTTTTCTTCTCCCTTTCCCATCCTTAAAGTTTTTCACATCTCCTCTATGTCCCTCCCCTTCTCTGAACATATTCACATTCCTCTCTAAATAGACGGTCTTTTAACCTCTATAATAACATTAATTTTTACGTTTCTATTTTTTTCTGGTCTCTCTTCATTCCCCTTTCCATCTCTTCTTTTTCTTTCTCTCTCTACTTGCATCCTACCCAACCCATTTCCTGCATTGTGATTAGGACATAGTTAACTCTCCCTGTGCCTCCCCACACCAATCTATTCCTATTTTTTACCCACATCTCTCCCTAATCCTAATAATTTCTGGTTTTCCAAATTCTTTTCTGCGGTTCGAAGTCCTTTAACATATAGTTGTTTGATGTTGAATAGATGTATCTGTTGAACTAGATTGTATCTGTAGATTATTGACTGTACAAACGCAAACGTTGGTTGATGGTTGCCTTAAGATAGTGTTCTAGCACAAAACTGTTGCAATCTTCATCTCAAATGGGCCGAGTAAGCCGGAAAAACACAAGAAAAATGGCAAATTCGGGTATCTCAATTCCCAATCTTGATAATCAGGGATTAGAACAGATAAAGAATAATCCAGAGGAGAGTTCCCAAATAGCTCTACAAACACTAATAGCAAACATGATAAATGAGAAGTTTGACAATGTAAAAAGGACTCTGTATGAGCGTGATAGGGAGAGAGAGGAGGCATCCCAGAAGTTTATACAGGAATATCATAAGCGTGATGAAGCTACTCAAAAACTAATAGTGGATTTGTGTGAACAACTTGAGAATACTCAAAGAGAAAGGGAGGAATGGCGTGAGCAGACAGAGAACACTCAAAGAGAACTGCAGGAATCCCAGGAACGGGAAGAAAGAGAATTGCAGGAATCCCACAGACGGGATGAAGCTAATCAAAGATTAATTCAGGAATTGACAGACCAGGTAGAGAATACACAAAGATCACTAAAGGCATACATGTAATCCATTAACAAAGAGCTGAAGGAAGTCAGGGAGACCACAAAGGGAATACTGAATGGAACCCAACAGAAGGAATGGGAGTCCAAAGAAACCATAACCAATCAACTAAGTGATTTGAGAACAAACACTGAACACCAAATTAAGGAAGTAAAGAAATTCATACAAGACCTAAAACAGAGCTTCAACAAAGAACTTGAAGCCATCAAATCTGACCAATTAGAAGGAAAAGAGATAAAAAACAAAGTAGAGAGTCTTGACAGCAGGTTAGACCATGCAGAAGATCGAATCTCAGGGATTGAAGACAGCCTAGATATTATAGAGTAAAAACATACAACCATCCAAGACAAGTCCAAGAAATATGATAGGTCTATCCAACACCTGGAAGACACCATCAGGAGGCCCAATCTAAGGATAATGGGTGTAGAGGAGCACCTAGAAACAGAAGTAAATGGTCTAGGAAATTTGTTTAACAGGATCCTAGCAGAGAACTTCCCAAACATACAAAAAGATAGGCCTATTCAGATACAAGAAGCTTTTAGAACCCCAAATAGACCAGACCAGAATAGGACATCCCACCGTCACATTATAATCCACACAGGATCAACCCAGACCAAGGAAAAGATCCTTAAAGCTGTCAAGGAGAAAAGGGTAGCCTGGAATGACGTATGCCATGCCCTAAAAACAAACAAATATCAACCAAGATTACTGTACCCAGCTAAACTCTCCTTCATAACTGAAGGCCAAATAAAAACCTTCCATAGCAAAGAAAAATTGGAACATTACATCTCCACCAAACCAGCCATACAAAAGATTCTTAAAGATATCCTATACATAGAAAACCAACAAGACCGCAACAAAGGCCAAGAAACTGCACCCAAACTGAGAATCCAAAAACCTTAGGAAGAACCCAGTTTTCGCAGCCCCCAAGAAGATGGATAACTTGGCAAGAACTCCCAAATACCTCTCAGTCCTATCTCTTAACGTTATCGGACTGAACTCTCCAATTAAGCGACATAGACTGTCTACTTGGATTAAAAAACAAGACCCTTCTATCTGCTGCCTGCAGGAGTCACATCTTGCCCGTAAAAACAAACACATTTTCAAGGTTAAAGGCTGGAACAAAATCTACCAAGCAAACGGCCCTCATAAACAGGTGGGAGTTGCAATCCTAATATCAGATAAAACAGACTTCAAAATAAAATTCGTTGGAAGAGATAAAGAAGGTCGCTACATACTAATTAAAGGATCTCTCCTTCAGGAGGATATTACAATTCTAAATATCTATTCGCCAAACAATGGAGCACCCAAATTTATCAAAGAAACACTACTTTCCCTCAAATCCCATATAGATCCAAAGACATTAATTGTTGGGGATTTTAACACACCACTCTTCCCACTAGATAGATCAACTCAGCAAAAACTCAATAGAGAAACCGCAGATCTAAACAGCAGCATAGATCAACTAGACTTAACAGACTTTTACCGAACATTTCACCCAGCAGCATCAGAATACACGTTCTTCTCAGCAGCACATGGAACGTTTTATAAAATAGACCACATTTTAGGCCACAAAGCAAACTTGTCTAAATTCAGAAACATTGAAGTTATACCTTGCATTCTCTCTGAGGACAAGGGAATAAAATTAGAACTTAACACCAAAAGCCACCAAAGAAAGTCCGGTATCACATGGAGGCTGAACAACACACTGCTGAATCATGAGTGGGTCATGGAAGAGATTAGAAAGGAAATTCAAATGTTCATGCTATTCAACAAAAATGAACACACAAATTACCAGCTCCTCTGGGACACAGCAAAGGCAGTACTCAGAGGCAAGTTTATAGCTCTGAGCTCCTACATCAAGAAATTGGAGAGATCGGAAACCAACAATATAATGACACTTCTAAACCTTTTTGGAAAAGAGCAGCAAGATGAACCCCAATCCAGGAGATGGAAAGAAATAATCAAAAATAAATCAGAATTAAATGAATTAGAACCCAAAAAAACTATAGAAAGAATCAACAAAACAAAGAGTTGGTTCTTCGAAAAACTTAACAAAATTGACAGACCCTTAGCAAACCTTATCAGAAAAAGAAGAGAACACACCCAATTAATAAACTCAGAGATGAGAATGGAAAAATCAACACGGAAACGACCAAGATTCAGAACATTACAAGGGAATACTTCTCAAAACTTTATGCTAATAAGTTTGAGAACTTGACAGAAATCTACTTTTCCTAGCAAATATTGACATGCCAAAACTAAACCAAGATGAGTTAAACCAGCTTAACAGGCCCATATCAAGCATTGAAATAGAAACAGCAATAAGAGACCTCCCAGCTAAGAAAAGTCCAGGACCAGATGGCTTTACAGCGGAATTTTACAAGGCCTTCAAAGCAGAGCTCATACCAATACTCCTCCAACTCTTCAATGAAATGAAAGAGAAAGCTCACTACCGAACACATTCTATGAAGCCATCATAACCCTCATCCCAAAACCAGGCAGGGACTCATCAAAGAAAGAGAACTATAGACCCATTTCTTTGATGAATATTGATGCAAAACTTCTCAACAAAATTTTGGCCAATTGACTTGAACAATTCATCCAAAAAATCATACAACACGATCAAACAGGATTCATTTCAGGGATGCAAAGCTGGTTCAATATACGCATATCAATTAATATTATTCATCACATCAACAGGAGCAAGAATAAGAACCACATGGTTATCTCAATAGATGCAGAAAAAGCATTTGACAAGATCCAATACCCCTTTATGATGAAGGTTCTGGAAAAATTAGGAATCCATGAAATATTCCTCAATACAATAAAGGCTATATATGACAAACCTACAGCCTGCATTATACTCAATGTGTAAAAACTAAAGCCATTTCCTCTTAATTCAGGAACAAGTCAAGGATGCCCACTCTCTCCACTTCTCTTCAATCTAGTATTAGAATGCCTAGCTACAGCAATAAGAAAAGATGCAGACATAAAGGGGATCCAAATAGGGAAAGAAGAAATAAAACTCTCCCTCTTTGCAGACGACATGATCTCGTATTTAAAGAATCCCATAGACTCCACTCCCAAATTAGTCAAACTGATTCAAAACTTTGGCAAAGTAGCAGGTTATAAAATTAACCCCCAAAATCAATGGCTTTTCTCTATGCCAACAATGAGAAAAGTGTGGCTGAAATTAGGAAAGCAACTCCATTTGTAATAGCCCCACAAAAAATAAAATACCTAGGAATTAACTTAACCAAAGAAGTGAAGGACCTCTATGATGAAAACTTTAAAATCTTGAAAAAGGAAATCAACACAGAACTTAAAAAATGGCAAAACCTCCCATGCTCCTGGATTGGCAAGATTAACATCGTGAAAATGGCAGAACTTCCCAAGGCTATCTACAAATTCAACGCGATACCTATCAAAATTCCACCCTCATTCTTCAACGAAATAGAAGAGGCAATCCAAAAATTCATATGGAACAATAAAAGACCCCGAATAGCAAAAACGCTCCTCAACGGAAAGAACACTGCTGGAGGAATAATAATACCAAATTTCAAACTCTACTATAAAGCCATAGTAATCAAAACAGCTTGGTATAGGCATAAAAACAGACCTCAGGGCCAATGGAATAGAATTGAAAACCCAGAAATGAACCTACAGACCTATAGCCATCTAATCTTTGATAAGGAAGCTAAAACAATAGAATGGAAGAAAGACAGCCTCTTCAGTAAATGGTGCTGGCAAAATTGGTTAACTACATGTAGAAAACTAAAGCTAGATCCTTATATATCACCCTGCACCAGAATCAACTCCAGATGGATCAAAGACCTTGAACTCAAAGCAGACACTCTGAAAACATTACAGGATGGAATAGGAGAAACCCTAGGTCTCCTTGGCTCAGGCCGAAATTTTCTGAATAGAGACCCAGAAGCACAACAAATCAAAGAAAGGTTGGACAAATGGGATTGCATAAGATTGCAGAGCTTCTGCAGGGCAAATGACATAGCTGGCAAGATCAATAGAAAGCCCACCGATTGGGAGAAGATCTTTACTAGCCATAAAACGGACAAGGGTCTCATATCTAAAATATACTTGGACCTCAAAAAATTAAACCACCCAACAACAAATCCTCAAAGAAACAACTGCCCAATAAATAAGTGGGCGAAAGACTTAAAGAGAAGCTTCTCTGAAGAAGAAAGAAGGATGGCCAATAGACACATGAAGAAATGTTCAACATCCCTTGCCATAAAAGAAATGCAAATCAAAACAATGTTGAGATATCACCTCACTCCAGTTAGAACAGCAAAAATCAAGAACTCTAACAACAACAGATGCTGGAGGGGATGTGGACAGAAAGGAACCTTACTTCATTGTTGGTGGGAATGTAAACTTGTTCAATCACTTTGGAAAGCAGTATGGAGGTTCCTCAAAAGACTTCACATAGATCTCCCCTATGATCCAGCAATCCCTCTTTTGGGCATTTACCCAAATGTTTACAAACAAGACCACACTAAAGCTACCAGCACAACTATGTTTATTGCAGCATTATTTACCATAGCTAAGATATGGAACCAACCCAGATGCCCCTCAGTAGATGAATGGATCAAGAAAATGTGGTATATATACACAATGGAATTCTATGCCTCCATCAGAAAGAATGACATTTCCGCATTTGTTAGGAAATGGAAAGGTTTGGAAAAAATTATATTAAGTGAAGTAAGCCAGGCCCAAAGAAGCATAGGTCCCATGGTTTCCCTTATTTGCAATATCTAGTATAGGTATGAGTCAAGCAGAAAAGGTCAGATAATGTGATGTTAGGAAAACGAACCCTTAAATATGTATTTTAATGTTTTCGTTTCTTTCATGCATGTGTTTCTAACACATTTATAAGATTATTTCTTTGTTGCTTTGTATGTCCCTCCCCCACAGTGTAACCCCCGCTTTCACTATATTTGATGTCAGTATAACATGTGGAGGAGATGGGGACAAACAAGTCGTTTAAGGATTCAGGTGGACCTGTTGCAACAATGAGAAGTACAAAATGTCAGGTCAAAACCAGCTTTACAATGTCGGTGTGGGGGGGGAGGGGGGTATAATTGGGTGGGGGGAGGGGGTAGGCTGGGATGGGAGGTGAAGGGTAAACAAAGGAGGAGGCTGCAATGCTTGGTAAGAAATGTATGCATTATCCTGCCCATGTAATTGTAGCCCCTCTGTACAGTATGTTCTCAAATAAAATAAAATTAAATTAAAAAAAAAGAACCGGTACAATTTTTATTTTGATGAATATGTTGTCATAAGAAATATGTAACTGTTATAATGATGTTCTAAATATTTTTGCTTATTGATTTTTATGGACAGATTAATTTATGTGAGGTTTTATAATCATAACAATCATATTTTTTAATTGAAAGCATATTATATATTCTTTTTCATATATATATTTACCTGAGATATTATTGACATTTTAACATAAGAATTGAGGCCATGGATCATAATTATTTTAATTTTTTGAATAACAGTGTTTAAACATATTTTAATGATTATAGTGATATGTTGAACATATTGTATTTAGACATTCACAATGTTTTTAAATTGCTATCCTTATTACTATTTTCCACACTCATACGTAGTACATTTTTCAAATAATATTTTGTTACTCTTTTAAGTATCTCACAAACTACCATCAATTTTTAAATTTTTGATGATTTTCTTATCTTACCTCTATATTTCTTCTATTGCTTTCCCCCCAAAAAAGTTTCTGTAATTCTTTATTTACAGCAGATATCACTTTCATGAGTTCTTTTCTATTTATGTCTGGTTTGGCTGATTTTTGAAAGTTATGTTATGACTTAAATATGACTCTTAATAAGCTATAATTGCTCATACATAGAATAACACATATATCAATCAAAGAAATCAATACTAGTGTAAACTCATAACAAATAATTGCCATAGAAACTTCTCAGTGTATTTGTAAGTATAATTAAATAAAACTGAAATAGTTCTTTCAAGCTCTGTGTTATTGAGTAGATATGAGTTATTATTGACCCATAATGACACAATCACTAAACAAATGTCCATTTCATATATATGGTGTTCCCTATGTTATTTTTTGTTTTGTTTCTTAATTTTATTATTGTAAAGGTCATATACAGAGAGCTTAAAGTTACAAAAATCAGATAACAATTACATTTCCGTTCAAACAGTATTATCCTCTCCCTTGTTTTCTCCCAGGTTTTCCCTCCCCACTATCTGATCTGACCCTCCAAGTTGTATAGTTCAATTCCAAAATAGTGTCTAGTGAGTATCGTTGCTAAATTAGTTCACTTCTTGTCCCACTATTTCTGTGTTTCTTCTTATCCTCCCCAAATCAGATTAATTTAGCTATTTTTAGTTTCTTTCATCAGTGTTATTCTTATAATACAGCTAAATGAAAACTTATGTATTCAAAGGGTATCTATTAGAACTTAAACTGAACAGTTCTATAAAATATAAATCCATTTTCTTTTTTTGAGGGGGGTCCAGTTGTGGAGCCTGAATTTTGAGCCTGGATGCTATCCCTCAGCTCTTCAGCTCAAGGTTAGCGCTCTACCACTTGAGCCATAGCGCAACTTCCGGCTTTTTTTCTTTTTGCTTATGTGGTGCTGAGGAATCAAACCCAGGGTCTCATGCATGAAAGGCAAACGCTCTACCACTGCGCCACCTTCCCAGCCCCTACAAATCCATTTTCTACATATATAAATAATATTAACATAGGTACCATAGTCCATTTTGTGCTGCTGTAACAGAATTCCTGAGACTGGGCCCATTATACTGAACAAAATTATACTGGTCCATATCTCTGGAAAATTTGTGATCGGTATAAAATGATTCTTTACATGTTCTTTCATCCTATGGCAGACAAGTAAAGAGAAGTGAACAAAGGACAAGAAGTCAAACTCACAAACTCAAGCAGATTTTAATTGCCATTAATCCATTCATATAGGGGAACCCTTCTCATCTAAACACCTCACATTGAGTCTAATACTCAAACATAATTTTACTAGTGATTATTTCAGTATTAAAGTAGATATAGTCAGCCCAGGTATATATGCTGTTTCATATAAGATGTTTGCAAATGAACTGTAGAGATACAATGCTTTGTAAACAGGAAAGTGTGTGTGTGTGTCATTTCCTTGATCCAAGAAATGTTATCTCAAAATAATTTTTCCAAGTATCCATTTCTTTAAGAATGGTCAATATCATTCCTTCTGATGGATGAGTAGAATTATATTGTGTATATATACCATATTTTTTTTTTACCTATTAGGCCACTGAAGGGCATCTGGGCTGATTGGATGTTTTGGCTATGGTAAATAATGCTGTTTTGAACATGGTTGTGCTGGTGACTTTAGTGTGGCCTTAAAGAGGGGGATGTGGGGAGAAAGCAGCCAAGAATTCATTGTATATACCATAGAATTGAGAAAAAATAGGGAAATGGTGGGTCAAAGGGTGTTGAAGAGGTTGAAGGGATGACATGGATCAACATGCATCATATACATCAATTGCTTTATGGCAAAAAAATCAATACATAAAAAGAAAAATGAATGAAGGGGTAGATTAAGATGGGTGGTTAAGAACATTGAAAGGGGCAACATTGAACAAGATTCACTGTATTCATAAACTGCTTTGTGAATAGCAAATCCTTTGTAATGTTACTTAAAGATAATAAAAAAAGCAATTAAAAAGAACTGTAGGTCAAAAGCCAAAAAAAGAAAAGAAAGAAAAAGAAAAATTGCCTCATTTTAAGCGTAGACATACTTTTTTTTTCTTTTATCAAGCACAAAGTTTAGACTTTACATGTTATTTTCATCTATCAGAGGTGAGATGATCCGGCAATTTAGCCCTTTAAGGGCCCTCAAATCATTTGGAATATGACTGTAAAAACACATATGTTTCTTGTGTGCTTCTTGTCCACTACTCTTGGCCATCTGGCTGTATTGGTCATTTTTAATTGCCATTGAATAACTTATTTAAAAAAAGCCAGATGGCTTTGGTAGAATTAAAGGTGCCATCTCATGTTAAATATATTATATTTTGTTCATAAACATTTTGTTAACTAGTATTTTTCTGGTATTTGGATTACAAACTATATAGTGCATTGCTCCTATGCTTAAGCTGATGATATACTGAAGAAAATAACCAAACAATGCTAATATATTTATATGTATATGTATATAAAATACACTTACACATAAAGAATGGAATTCCTCTGTTTGCAATCATTTCAATGCTATGGGAAATTTGTACTCAATGACAGAAAAATTATCAGTGCTTTCTCTTCTTTTAAATGATATGCTATCTTCAGTTTCAATAATGTGGAAAAACACTTGCTGTAATATTCGTAAAAATGAGTACTGTTCTAAAGATGTGAACTCGATAGTATAGCAAGTAAATTTGTTATAAAGATTAAAGAATTCTATAAAATTGGTATTGACCCACAAGTTAACCTGCTGACATTTAACTTAAAAATTAGCTTTATAAGCTGAAGAACAGAGGACAAGCCCTGAGTTCAAGCTCCAGAACCAACACACTCTATCACATACACAAAAGATAATCAAATCAAGCCAAAAATTGTCTTGTATATAACTTTATCTGATGTGGGGTGTGGAAGGGTTAAGCACAGAAATGGTGGGACAAAGGGTCAACCAATTTAGCAGAAATTGCTAGATACTACGTTGGAACTATACAATTTTGGGGGAGGGAAGTAGGGAGAGGAAAAACTGGGAAAGAATGAGGGAGGTAATGACACGTTTCAAAAGGAAATACACTCATTACTTGACTCATATAACTGACACCTCTCTGCATATCACTTTTACAAAAATATTTAAAATAAATAAATAAAACAAAAAGAAAAAATTAGCTTTATAGTAATTTTTATCAGAGCTTTAATTAATAATGATAATTTTCTAGATCTGAAAACTATGAATACATTTCAGAAAAAAAAATCAAGTAGCTTTCATACTTTCATGTAATGCGTTATATTTGCTAACTTGATAAAAAAAAACGGCATACTATATCACCACTTTTTAGTAGAAAATCATATTGGCATTTAAATAAATACCAGTATTATCAATTGGCTAGTTCAATGATGACATTGACATATATTTAAGAAATTTCAGTTTATATATTTAGTAACAATAAACAAAAAAATCTGAACATATGTTCTCACAAGTTTAATTTTTGTCCTAATTTTAAAAATGTATAGTTAGGGTCAAACTTTAGTAGCAATGTATTTATAGCAACTTCAAAATTTGCAAGATAACATCTTTCTTAATCTAGTCAGAATACTGACAAATCTCCCTTATCTCTTTGTATTATGACATTTTTGTTGACACTGTTGTATTGAAGAACTTATTATTAGCTAAAGCCTTTCCCAAAATAATCCTACTGAAAGATGGAACATCCTGATAAACTATATAATAACATTCCTAAGAAGCTATTAAAAATTGATACATCAGGCTGGGAAGGGAGGTGAAGGGTAAACAAAGGAGGAGGCTGCAATGCTTGGTAAGAAATGTATGCATTATCCTGCCCATGTAATTGTAGCCCCTCTGTACAGTATGTTCTCAAATAAAATAAAATAATATTTTTAAAAAATTGATACATCAGTCCAACAAAATCATTTTAATTATGTACTTTTGTGTACAATAAAACTTTTGAGTAAAAAATGCTGTTACATTTTGTGTAAAACAAAAGTAAAATATGAAAAATAATTTTCAGCTGTGGACATTGGCAAAATATGCATTGTAATATGTTTGGCTAAACTATTATTTCTGACTAATATTTTGTTGTTTGTGCCCATAATTGAAATCAAGAATAACCTGCAGAATTTGCTAGTAACTAAATGTTAATAATTCATAATATTACTTATTTTTGGTGATGTATTTCAGAGAAAATTTAAAGAACAACTTAGCCATATTATGACGCTGTTAATAATCTGAAACAGACTTGAAGGGAGTCTGAGAGCTTGTCAATGGTCAATTTTGTTTCTTTTTTGTTATTTTTTATTAGTTATCTTTAAGGAGTTGTACCAAGTTTGTTGCAATTTAACAAATAAATTTAAGAATACAATGCATCTTGATCTACGTCACCCTTTTCAACATTCTGATCCATCCCTTTTCTTCCTGTCCCTTCCTATACTCTTCTTAATTTTGTAGGATACACAATGGATTCTTGACTGCATTCTTCCCATCTTTCCTTTTCACTTATCCACTGCTTTGCCCTGACACTTCCCATATGAATACCTGCCTCTGGGTGGTGAACTATAATTTTACCTTTCTGAGGAATTACACTATAGTTTTCCACACAGAAATACAGTTTTATTTATTTAAATTCTTTCCTGGTTGCATACAAACACATAAACTCATTACCCTGGACATAATTACAAGTGAATAGATTATTTGGTACCTGGCTTTAAAAATTTAGAAACATTATTAGATTTCATCGTTACTTAGTGACCAAAGGAAAACATTAAAAAAATGAATGAATTCATTAGTAACTTCCTTATAGTTTTCCTACTCCTTCACTCATCTCACTTTTCTAAGCTTCTTACCTACCAATAATGGTGCACACCCATAATATTCAGGCAGCAGGAGGCTGAAGCAGCAGGATCAGCAATGCTTCCACAGACTCTAGGGCTGTGAACTGGGTTTCTTCTTTCTACACTTTTTCCTTCTGTGTATATTCGAATGCCCAGTAAGATGTGAGCTCTGGGTGACACATAGGGGTTCTCCCAGTATGAGTTCTCTGATGTTCAATGAGATGAGAGATCTTGTGGAATGCTTTTAGACAGTTCTGATATGGGTAGGCTTTGGCTTCAGTGTGAGTACTCAGGTGCTGCAAGAGGGCTGAGCAGACATTGAAAGTCTTCTCACACTCCCACACTCAAATGTTCTGTCCACCATGAAATCTGGTGTTATTTAAGGGAGGAGATCTGTACAAACACCTTCCTACAGTTCTGATATACATTGGCGCTTTCTCCAGTGTGGATCTAACTTTGATATGATTTCAAAAGATGAGTTAATATTTTGCTTGCACAATGTCCACAAGTTCACGAAGTCCATTCTGGTAGGACCAGGTTATGAATCTTTAGTGTGGGTCATTTTATGGACTGAAAACTACCTTGGGTTCCGGAACATTTGAATCTCTTCGTTGCATCGTCAAAGTTGGCTCACATAGTGAACCCTTCTAAAAAAGAATCTGCTGCTCTCAATGGTGAAATGCTTTTCTTAAAACCACTGTTTCCCTTGCTTCCTTCAGAGCCCTTTTGGTGAATGTTCACAGGGGACCTGCTTGACACAGAACCGCTGCTCTCCTTGACTCTGCCCACTTCACAGTCCTTCTGGTAGAAGTTTTACATGTGAACCACGAATTATGTTTTTACCTCTCAAGCTACGTTTGCTCACGAACGTTCTAGAAGGAATGTCTAGGCTCCAGCCTCCATCTTCAGCACAGAAGGCATGAACCTGAGCATTCCCGGGACTAAGCCACTTCTTGGTTCAGGGTAAGAACTTCCACCACGTTATTTTTCTTCAATGGATTCATGGCAGGAAGAAAATCCAGTTGAAGTACTCCTATAGCCCCAGTTCATTCTAGAAAGGAGTCTTGAAGAATTTCTCTCTCCACTGGTCAGCAGTCTTTTGCTTTCTGTAATGGAGATATCAGATCAGCTTTGGAAAGATAGAGTTCCACTGAGACCAGCTTTCTGTAGTTTCCCAGTGTCACTTTCCTGTACAAGGAATTCTCTGGAGGCTCAGCAGGCCCTGCTCCTACAGGGTGAAAGTCAGTGCTGTTTCTTCAAAGTTCACTGGTTCATGTGACCAGGATACATTAGTCTGTAAGACCATATTTATGTTCTCTTCTACATCACTTTCATGAGTGAGCAGAGTTCAGGCTCAGGCTGTTGGCACCAGTGGACCCATGATTGGGAATTACACTCTTGGAGTTCTCCCCTGAATCAACTCTATTTCAGTTAATATTTTTGTATGTAATTCTATACCACCCAACAAATTTACTTACAAATTTATACATAAAATCTAGCTTTCAAATGTATGTGAAAGCATGCAACATTTGTCACTATGGCCTAGCTTCACATAATGTAATATTTTCCCCAGGTCTTTCCATTTCTTGACAAATGGTACTTAATAGCAGTATAAATAGTTATAAATTCAAATCCCATGTTATTCATTTTGCCATTTAAATGTCTTCCATTACCTTATTTCCTTTGAATTCTACACACAACTACAAGCATTTGTTTTACTGTTAACTTGATCCTGTATTTATTTTTCCTTTCTTTTTTCCTTCTTTCCTTCTTTCCTTGTTTCCTTCTTTCTTTCTTTCTTTCTTTCTTTCTTTCTTTCTTTCTTTCTTTCTTTCTTTCTTTCTTCCTTCCTTCCTTCCTTCCTTCCTTTCTTTCTTTCTTTCTTTCTTTCTTTCTTTCTTTCTTTCTTTCTTTCTTTCTTTCTTTCTTTCTTTCTTTCTTTCTTTCTTTCTTTCTTTCTTTCTTTCTTTCTTTCTTTCTTTCTTTCTTTCTTTCTTTCTTTCTTTCTTTCTTTCTTTCTTCTTTTATTGTGAAAATACTGTACAGAGGGGTTACACTTACATGTGCAAGGGAATGAATACATTTCTTATCAAGCATTGTTGCCTCCTCCTTTGTTGCCCCTTCCCAACCCTTCCCATCCCCACCATTCCTTTCTTTTTATAAATTGATTTTCCACTTATTTTGGTGGTTCACTTCAAATAGCAGCCTCTGTGTAGTTGCAATTGACTTTCAATCAATTACATTATTTTTCATTTGATTCAAATTTTTCAGAAATAAAAACACATCTCTACTCACAGGATATGTGCTAAATTTCATTCAATCACATATGTCCTTGTCATAGGTAAACTTGAACCAAAAAGTTGGCAATAATGCACAATAAATACTGGATGTATATTGTGATTAAATCAAACCAGTACTTGTATTTTACAGAAGAGCTCAATTCTAAAGCACTCAATTGGTTGGAAACTTAACTAAAAATAATGACAGTACTTAAGAATATTAGCCTAGCCATCATTTTCTATTCTGCTTTGAAAGAGAAATGTGTTTGTATTACTATTCATTCACCATGCGTCTAAATCTGAAATTTTATATGAAATGTTATATTTCAAAATGTATTAAAATTTTATTTTTAAAGTAGAGAAACTATATATTATCAGGTCTAAAAGCATAAAGTGGATTAATATTAAAAAATAAATGGCCAATGAAGAAAGAATTTGTGACTTAAACTCGGTTTAGATTCATTTGCCTCTTGTGGGTAATAGTGTCGTACACATTGAAAATTCAGATTTTTAGAAAAGGCCTGTTTTGCCTTCAGACTTGCCTTATTGAACCACCATTTACATCTCTGATGATAGTTGTTTAGAACATGTATGAAGTCAGATCAAATGGTGGAACCAATAATTAATTAATCAATGTTGATTTAAAAATATTAGTTGGCTTTGATTTTCCTTATATTTTGTCTTTTGGTCTGCACTATCTTTGTTAATATATCTTTTCTCCTGGCCAGTTTGAAAGGGTAATTTTTTCATCATACTAGTACAGATTAATACAGAATTACTCTTTTCATTCAGCTTTTTTTGGTATGGTGTTATATTGGTCATTAGTTTGGGATAATTAACAATTTAAACCTTTGGATAATTATTTGTGTGGAAAAACATAATCATACTTTTCACCATTCGTAATAATTCAGCTTTATTTTTGTCTCTTTTATATTTATTTCTTTAGTTTGCCTGTTCAGTTCATTATTCCAAAGTTTGTTGTATCATTCTCTTATATTTAATGTCTCATTTTTTTCTTGGTAGCTTGAATATTTCACAAGTATCCATGCTCTAATTTTTCTCCATTTCCTCATGTGCCTGTACTTCTGGATCGAGTTTTAGACAAAGTTTATTTTATAGTCAACAAACCCATACCCACACATACACAAACTAAACTTCTTAAGTATTACTACACCTTAACCAAGGTTGTCTTACTTCCATACTAACAATTAACATTCTCAAAAGTTTACTAATAAACAAAACTAAAGGATTTGGTTTAGTCCCTAAGTAGTTCACTCTTCAGAGAGATGTTGCTTCAATATTTAACCTCTCATTTTCTCACCTTCTAGAAACTCACGTCACCTTGACTTTTCATATTTTGTGTCTTCTCTAACCCTCATTTCTTTACTCCCCTGGATTTTCATTTAATGGTCTTTCACTGCACCACAAGCCTTTCCTAGTCAGCACTTGTTCTCCTTTCCATAATACTCTTATTCACATTTCTGGACACAACCACTGTACAAACTCTCCTACCCCAATTTTCAGACTTGAATTCCAACAGTGTAACATCTATGTATCTATGCATGTACGTATCTATCTGTCATCTGTATATTATTTCAGAATACTTACAGTTACACAAAAGATACTCTATAGAAACTCTTCTTTCTTACACTCAAATTTTCAAATAATTAATTAACTTCATTTTTATAATGAATCCTCAGTGAAGTATTTATGAATTCTTTTCCTTAAATTTCCTAATTAGCCTTGTCCAAAATGAGCCTACCAAAATCTTGCCTGGTATTCAACAACTACATTTTATATTTTAGAATCTGGGACTAGATGTTCAGACGTAAGCTAACATACATGTTGAAATAATTTCTAGCTAAAGAAAGACTACAGGATAATTTTCTTTTTTTCTAATCTTCCTTTGGACTACTACTGGTTGCTACTATTTTATGGGGTTTTTTGAATAAATATTACATTATTTCAATTAAGTAATTGTGAATAGTATTTCTTTTCATTGCACAGAAATGAGACAAGCAAATAAAATGTCTTAAATAATAAATATATTTTGTTGAGAATTTATCTCTGCTCTCAAAACCAATATATGTATTAGTATAAACATTGTTACATAATTTTGCAGCTACTGACTCTAGACTAATATACTTAAATTACAAGCTTATCCTTTAGTAATATTGAAGCAATGTATAATATGTACATTTGCTGGTGTGACAGAAGCTAGAACACTTTTAAACAAATTTAGGGTGAAACAAGTTGAAGGTGACCAGAGTAGGAGTAATGTAGTAATATACAAGATGCTCAGACTAAGTAAAATTTCTGCTTGTATTGCTGGGGACAGCTAGATTATCTTTTCCAATACTATTTCAGCATTCTGTGCTCAAATATTAAGCAATAACTTCTAGCTCTTGGTTGAAATATAAATTAGTTTCTCCTAAGAGAAATAATCTTTTAGTCTCTTTCTTTTAAATTTGGACTAGACATGCCAAAGACATATGAGCCCACACAATAACTTTAGAGTGAAAGATAGCTTCAGTACTTCAAAGTCATAGCCACATCCCTGCAGAGAATATTGAAGGAAAGCTTCTCATAAAATTCAACTCACAACCATGGTGCACAAATACTAAACTGTGAGCTTGAGAATGTGGGAAGACTAGGATTTATTATCAATGTCCCTCAGGTCGGTAGCAGACCTTCCAATACAGAATAAATCTAGGAATAAGTGGAACCAAAGAAGAGAGGCAATGAATTTCCTTCCTTGTTTTTATTTTTAATGTGTTAATCATCTCCTTATTTCTCAAGGATAATATTTCTAACAGCAATAGACTCTATGTTCTAAAAATGTGTTAGCAACTTTGGCGGGGGTTTGGGTGGGTAGTGGTGGAGGTGGGTGGGAAGGGATGGCAGGGGTAAAACAAATGAGGAGGCAACAATGCTCTGTAGGAAATATACTCACTACCTTGCTCATGTAATTGTAACCCCTCTGTACAGTATGTAAATAAAAAATATACAAAACTGAATAAAAAAGAAACAAAAATAAAATGTGTTAGCGTAATTTAATTAAGGTTTATAGACAGTGTATATTTTATAGACAGTGTATATCCTTTAATTTCCTTAAGTCTCAAGTTTAAAAATCTCAGTTTGTATATTGTCATGTCCCTGAGCCGAGGAGATAGCTTATTGTTGATAGTACCTTGATAAAGTAAAATCAGTTAAAAATACTTCCAATTCTGATTTCAACAGGAATCTTTATAAGTGTCTTTATAAGTGTAGTAACTAGTGTTCTGAAAGTAGGAAGAAATGGTGCACTATTGAAATGGATTTTGGGAGAAAAGACTAAATGGCTTTTATCTCATGGTATACATATCATATTACATGATATATAACAATATAGTAAAAGTACTGCACATTTTAAATATACATGCAAAAATGTGAACAACGCTATAGAGATGACAATTTTGGCAAAAAACCAAAGGTAATTCACAAGATATGAAGGAAATAGCATCCCCAGCATTCCTAGAATGGCATGATGAAGATATCTCAATGGGGGTATGGGTTGTGAACAGTTTTATTAGCCTTCTTTGGAGCGTTAATTAGCTGGAGATCTAAATCAAAATTGACAGCTAGCAGAATCTTTTTCTCTTGAGTTAAAGTCAAACTAATTAAATTCCAGAAGGAAAACATTTTCCTTCTAGGATCCTTGATCTGTCATCCTTGTATAGTGTAAAAAAAGAGTACTATGGCCTGACAATAATGTAATCAGCTGCTAGACTTTCACTACTTATGTGTTCAGATAAATATAAAATAGACCATTAATACTGTTAAAGATTATGCTTAAAATAATGCATGCACAAATCACAAATCTTTTTTTAAAATATCAGTATGAAAGATGAGTCCTATTACTGTCAGTCAATATCTAAGAAATATAGCAAATATTTGATAAAATATTTTCAATTTTATGTATTTCATAAATTGACTCAATTCATTAAGTGAAAACCATATATTCTCAACTACATACCTTGCTGTGTCTTTATTATTAAAAAAAAAAGAACTGTGTTATTTAATCTTTGGAGCCACAGAAGTTCAACTGTAAGGTTACAAGCCACTATTTTGCTGTGAGTTTCAGTTGGTAATCATTTCCTTCCTACATTCACATTTTCTTTTGGTCAGATTGCCTATGTCTTTATGGGATTGTAGTTTATGTAGTATTCCACAGGAACAGGGTACTGTTTGTCATACGTGGCAAAATACTATATCAATAACAAAAATGTAGTTTTCTATAGTTTATCTTATTCTGTACATACATTTTCCTTGTTGTAAATGTTAATGATATTTATTTTTAGATTTTTTTATTATTTCATCAAGATATACCTATAATTATTTACTTTGTTTTTCTTGTTTGGTGGACTAGTGAATTCCTTTAATCACTGGATATTTACTTTTTAATCAAATTTCTGATAAGATATTGACTTCTCTTTTTTTATATTGTCCATACTCTTGTTTATGTTACTCTATTACACAAGCATTGGTCCTCTTATGATGTCTCATTACTCACTGATACATGAGTCATTTTATTTCATTTTCTCTTTACATAGTTCATGTTGGATGGTACTATGGCAATGTCAGTGAGGTCAACATTTGTTATTTCCTTAATTGACAATATGGCCAATAATTTTTTCAGTGAAATGATTACCTTTTCGTTGAATTTTATAACTACAAGTTTGATTCAGGTCTTTTCACTAAATTAACTTAACCAAAGAAGTGAAGGACCACTATG
>NW_027204023.1:0-43540 GCF_024711535.1 Dipodomys merriami | reverse complement strand
AAACATGATAAATGAGAAGTTTGACAATGTACAAAGGACTCTGTATGAGCGTGATAGTGAGAGAGAGGAGGCATCCCAGAATTTTATACAGGAATATCATAAGCGTGAGGAAGCTTCTCAAAAACTGATACAGGATTTGCGTGAACAACTTGAGAATACTCAAAGAGAAAGGGAGGAATGGCGTGAGCAGGCAGAGAACACTCAAAGAGAACTGCAGGAATCCCACAGAAGGGAGGAAACTAATCAAAGAGTAATTCACGAATTAAGAGACCAGGTAGAGAATACACAAAGATCACTAAAGGCATTCATGGAATCCATTAACAAAGAGCTGAAGGAAGTCAGGGAGACCACAAAGGGAATGCTGAATGGAACCCAACAGAAGGAATGGGAGTCCAAAGAAACCATAACCAATCAACTAAGTGATTTGAGAACAAACATTGAACACCAAAATAAGGAAGTAAAGAAATTCATACAAGACCTAAAACAGAGCTTCAACAAAGAACTTGAAGCCATCAAAGCTGACCAATTAGAAGGAAAAGAGATAAAAAACAAAGTAGAGAGTCTTGACAGCAGGTTAGACCATGCAGAAGATCGAATCTCAGGGATTGAAGACAGCCTAGATATTATAGAGAAAGAACATACAACCATCCAAGACAAGTCCAAGAAATATGATAGGTCTATCCAACACTTGGAAGACACCATCAGAAGGCCCAATCTAAGGATAATGGGTGTAGAGGAGCACCTAGAAACAGAAGTTAATGGTCTAGGAAATTTGTTTAACAGGATCCTAGCAGAGAACTTCCCAAACATACAAAAAGATAGGCCTATTCAGATACAAGAAGCTTTTAGAACCCCAAATAGACCAGACCAGAATAGGACATCCCACAGTCACATTATAATCCACACAGGATCAACCCAGACCAAGGAAAAGATCCTTAAAGCTGTCAAGGAGAAAAGGTTAATCACCTATAAAGGGAAACCAATTAGAAGCACCTCAGATTTCTCAGCAGAGACAATCAAAGCAAGAAGAGCTTGGAATGACGTATGCCATGCCCTAAAAACAAACAACTATCAACCAAGAATACTGTACCCAGCTAAACTCTCCTTCATAACTGAAGGCCAAATAAAAACCTTCCATAGCAAAGAAAAATTGAAACAATACATCTCCACCAAACCAGCCCTACAAAAGATTCTTAAAGATGTCCTACACATAGAAAACCAACAAGAACGCAACAAAGGCCAAGAAACTGCACCCAAACTGAGAATCCAAGAACCTTAGGAAGAACCAAGCTTTCAAAGCCCCCAAGAAGGTGGATAACATGGCAGGAACTCCCAAATACCTCTCAGTCCTATCTCTTAACGTTAACGGACTGAACTCTCCAATTAAGCGACATAGACTGTCTAATTGGATTAAAAAACAGGACCCTTCTATCTGCTGCCTCCAGGAGTCACATCTTGCCCGTAAAAACAAACATATTTTCAAGGTTAAAGGCTGGAACAAAATCTACCAAGCAAACGGCCCTCATAAACAGGCGGGAGTTGCAATCCTAATATCAGATAAAATAGAGTTCAAATTAAAATTCGTGAGAAGAGATAAAGAAGGTCGCTACATACTAATTAAAGGATCTCTCCTTCAGGAGGATATTACAATTATAAATATCTATTCGCCAAACAATGGAGCACCCAAATTTATCAAAGAAACACTACTTTCCCTCAAATGCCATATAGATCCAAAGACATTAATTGTTGGGGATTTTAACACACCACTCTCCACACTAGATAGATCAACTCGGCAAAAACTCAACAGAGAAACCGCAGATCTAAACAGCTGCATAGATCAACTAGACTTAACAGACATTTACCGAACATTTCACCCAGCAGCATCAGAATACACGTTCTTCTCAGCAGCACATGGAACGTTTTCTAAAATAGACCACATTTTAGGCCACAAAGCAAACTTGTCTAAATTCAGAAACATTGAAGTTATACCTTGCATTCTCTCTGACCACAAGGGAATAAAATTAGAAATCAACACCCAAAGCCACCAAAGAAAGTCCGGTATCACATGGAGGCTGAACAACACACTGCTGAATCATGAGTGGGTCATGGAAGAGATTAGAAAGGAAATTCAAATGTTCATGGTATTCAACAAAAATGAACACACAAATTACCAGCTCCTCTGGGACACAGCAAAGGCAGTACTCAGAGGCAAGTTTATAGCTCTGAGCTCCTACATCAACAAATTGGAGAGATCGGAAACTAGCAATTTAATGACACATCTAAACCTCCTTGAAAAAGAGCAGCAAGATAAACCCCAATCCAGTAGACGGAAAGAAATAATCAAAATTAAATCAGAATTAAATGAATTAGAATCCAAAAAAACTATAGAAAGAATGAACAAAACAAAGAGTTGGTTCTTCGAAAAACTTAACAAAATTGACAGACCCTTAGCAAACCTTATCAGAAAAAGGAGAGAACACACCCAAATTAATAAACTCAGAGATGAGAATGGAAACATCACCACGGAAACAACCAAGATTCAGAACATTATAAGGGAATATTTCTCAAAACTTTATGCTAATAAGTTTGAGAACTTGACAGAAATGGACCTTTTCCTAGCAAATATTGACATGCCAAAACTAAACCAAGATGAGTTAAACCAGCTTAACAGGCCCATATCAAGCATTGAAATAGAAACAGCAATAAGAGACCTCCCAGCTAAGAAAAGTCCAGGACCAGATGGTTTTACAGCGGAATTTTACAAGGCCTTCAAAGCAGAGCTCACACCAATACTCCTCCAACTCTTCAATGAAATTGAAAGAGAAAGCTCACTACCGAACACATTCTATGAAGCCATCATAACCCTCATCCCAAAACCAGGCAGGGACTCATCAAAGAAAGAGAACTATAGACCCATTTCTTTGATGAACATTGATGCAAAACTTCTCAACAAAATTTTGGCCAATCGACTTCAACAATTCATCCAAAAAATCATACACCATGATCAAACAGGATTCATTTCAGGGATGCAAAGCTGGTTCAATATACGCAAATCAATTAATATTATTCATCACATCAACAGGAGCAAGAATAAGAACCACATGGTTATCTCAATAGATGCAGAAAAAGCATTTGACCAGATCCAACACCCCTTTATGATGAAGGTTCTGGAAAAATTAGGAATCCATGGAACATTCCTCAATACAATAAAGGCTGTATATGACAAACCTACAGCCAGCATTATACTCAATGGTGAAAAACTAAAGCCATTTCCTCTTAACTCAGGAACAAGACAAGGATGCCCACTCTCTCCACTTCTCTTCAATCTAGTATTAGAATGCCTAGCTACAGCAATAAGACAAGATGCAGACATAAAGGGGATTCAAATAGGGAAGGAAGAAATAAAACTCTCCCTCTTTGCAGATGACATGATCTTGTATTTAAAGAATCCCATAGACTCCACTCCCAAATTACTCAAGCTGATTCAAAACTTCGGCAAAGTAGCAGGTATAAAATTAACGCCCAAAAATCAATGGCTTTTCTATATGCCAAAAATGAGAAAAGTGTGGCTGAAATTAGGAAAGCAACTCCATTTGTAATAGCCCCACAAAAAATAAAATACCTAGGAATTACCTTAACCAAAGTAGTGAAGAACCTCTATGATGAAAACTTTAAAATCTTGAAAAAGGAAATCAACACAGAACTTAAAAAATGGCAAAACCTCCCATGCTCCTGGATTGGCAAGATTAACATTGTGAAAATGGCAATACTTCTCAAGGCTATCTACAAATTCAACGCGATACCTATCAAAATTCCACCCTCATTCTTCAAGGAAATAGAGGAGGCAATCCAAAAATTCATATGGAACAATAAAAGACCCCGAATAGCAAAAACGCTCCTCAACGGAAAGAACACTGCTGGAGGAATATCAATACCAAATTTCAAACTCTACTATAAAGCCATAGTAATCAAAACAGCTTGGTATTGGCATAAGAACACACCTCAGGACCAATGGAATAGAATTGAAAACCCAGAAATGAACCTACAGACCTATAGCCATCTAATCTTCGATAAGGAAGCTAAAACAATAGAATGGAAGAAAGACAGCCTCTTCAGTAAATGGTGCTGGCAAAATTGGTTAACTACATGTAGAAAACTAAAGCTAGATCCTTATATATCACCCTGCACCAGAATCAACTCCAAATGGATCAAAGACCTTGAACTCAAAGCAGACACTCTGAAAACATTACAGGATGGAATAGGAGAAACCCTAGGTCTCCTTGGCTCAGGTCGAAATTTTCTGAATAGAGACGCAGAAGCACAACAAATCAAAGAAAGGTTGGACAAATGGGATGGCATAAGATTGCAGAGCTTCTGCAGGGCAAATGACATAGCTGGCAAGATCAATAGAAAGCCCACCGATTGGGAGAAGATCTTTACTAGCCATACAACGGACAAGGGTCTCATATCTAAAACATACTTGGAACTCAAAAAATTAAACCACCCAACAAAAAATCCTCAAAGAAACAACTGCCCAATAAATAAGTGGGCGAAAGACTTAAAGAGAAGCTTCTCTGAAGAAGAAAGAAGGATGGCCAATAGACACATGAAGCAATGTTCAACATCCCTAGCCATAAAAGAAATGCAAATCAAAACAACATTGAGATATCACCTCACTCCAGTTAGAACAGCAAAAATCAAGAACTCTAACAACAACAGATGCTGGAGGGGATGTGGACAGAAAGGAACCTTACTTCATTGTTGGTGGGAATGTAAACTTGTTCAACCACTTTGGAAAGCAGTATGGAGGTTCCTCAAAAGACTTCACATAGATCCCCCCTATGATCCAGCAATCCCACTTTTGGGCATTTACCCAAATGTTTACAAACAAGACCACACTAAAGCTACCAGCACAACTATGTTTATTGCAGCATTATTTACCATAGCTAAGGCATGGAACCAACCCAGATGCCCCTCAGTAGATGAATGGATCAAGAAAATGTGGTATATATACACAATGGAATTCTATGCCTCCATCAGAAAGAATGACATTTCCCCATTTGTTAGGAAATGGAAAGGTTTGGAAAAAATTATATTAAGTGAAGTAAGCCAGGCCCAAAGAAGCATAGGTCCCATGGTTTCCCTTATTTGCAATATCTAGTATAGGTATGAGTCAAGCGGAAAAGTTCAGATAATGTGATGTTAGGAAAATGAACCCTTAAATATGTATTTTAATGTTTTCGTTTCTTTCATGCATGTGTTTCTAACGCATTTATAAGATTATTTCTTTGTTGCTTTGTATGTCCCTCCCCCACAGTGTAACCCCCGCTTTCACTATATTTGATGTCAGTATAACATGTGGAGGAGATGGGGACAAACAAGTCATTTAAGGATTCAGGTGGACCTGTTGCAACAATGAGAAGTACAAAATGTCATGTCAAAACCAGCTTTACAATGTCGGTGTGGGGGGGGAGGGGGGTATAATTGGGTGGGGGGAGGGGGGTAAAATTGGGTGGGGGGTGGGGGGAGGCGGGGAAGGGAAGTGAAGGGTAAACAAAGGACGAGGCTGCAATGCTTGGTAAGAAATGTATGCATTATCCTGCCCATGTAATTGTAGCCCCTCTGTACAGTATGTTCTCAAATAAAATAAAATACAATTTAAAAAAAAAGGAAAAAGAAAAAAGCCGAAAATGGCACTGTGGCTCAAGTGGTAGAGCGCTAGCCTTGAGCTGAAGAGCTGAGGAACAGCGCCCAGGCCCAGAGATCAGGCCCCACACCTGGACCCAAAAAACAAACAAACAAACAAACAATCAAAGCAAAAATTGCTGGATGTGGTATGATTCAAGTGGTCAGGTGCCTGCCTGGCAAATGCAAGGCTCTGAATTTGAATCCAAGTACTTACCTCAAAAAATTAATAGTAAACAATATGAATTAATTCTCTAAATAACTTCTCTGTAATTATCTTATATATTCTCCAAATAATCTTGTAGTGAACACAGAGAATTGATTAAGCCAGATAAATATAATACTCCAGAATCATAGAATGGCTCAGAGGTCAGCTCTGAGATCAAGTCAGTGTCTGGATCTTACTGTTCTTAGATCCACAATCTTATGGGAAAAGAAAAAGAATGTATAATTAAAATACATTTATTTACAATCTTCATCCAACTTCACATATTGAAATTCTATCTCAAATATAATGTTACAGAAGTTGTCCTTTGTGTGTGTATGTGGACATGTGGATGGTAATTAAGTCGTGGAGGCAAGCCTTCATTAATGTTATTTAAATAAACAAAACCGAATAGATTTCAATCCTGATCTTTAATACAGCGCATCAATCTGAAAAACAAAAATTCTGACTATGCTGGCATTGCAATCTTGGGCCTCCAGGCTCCAGAATGTAGAAATAAATCTTGTTTATAACCAATTCAGTGTCTGGTAATTTGTCGTCATACGTCAAGAGGACTAACATTAAGCCAGCTGAAAAGAACAGTTGTGGTTTTTTTCTTCTTTTTTTTTTTTTTGTCGTTCGTGGGGCCTAAACTCTGGGCCTGGTAGCTGTCCCTCAGCTCTTCAGCTCAAGGCTAGAGCTCTTCCAATTGAGCCTCAGCTCTACGTCTGGCGTTTTCCTGCTTTGTGGTGCTGAGGAATAAAACTAAGGGCCTCATGCATGCAAGGCAAGCACTCTACCACTGAGCCACCTTCCCAGCCCTGGTTTCTCTATTTTCTTTTTCCATCTTTCCAGAGGCCCTCTGATATTGAAAAATGCTAAGACTCCATACAGAAAAATTTTAAAACTGCCCTGTTGTCCAACTCTGACTTCACAAATTTTGGAGTGTAAAGAATGACATCAAGTACCTAAGAGACTGAATACAGGACACTTCATTATCTTCTGCTTTGCTCATCAGCACCTGGTGCAAATTTACACTATATAAACAAGTCAACTAACAGTAGTTATAACAAATTTTAAAAATGCATAGCCTGAAAACACTTTATGAACACTCGCACTGTAGTCTCATTGGCTCCCATATCCAAAATAAGAAACAGAGGCTTAAAGAGAGGTAGGTAATTTACCCCAGGTTGCAAAAACTGGTATATTGGTACATTTAAACTCAGACTACTCTATATCCATACTTAGGCTAACATACTATGGGCATTTTTCTACAGAAATAAAAGTCTCACAGAACTTTTTTCAAGTTCTAGACATATGTTCTACCATGATATCTCTATCCTGGGTGCTTTACTGGTGCCCCCAAGTCATATCAGCTGAAGTTGATACATCTGTACCCACTCAAATAAAAATGGCTGAGACTTGGGCAACTGTACTTTTATAATCTCCCATGCAGTAAAAATGTGTAATTAACAGTATGAAATCCTGGGCTAGAGAATAAATTGTCTATGATGGTGTTAGGCCCACCTCGCAAATCTTTCTTGGTCTCTCTCCTTCCTTCCTTTTTAGTGGTGGGGATTGAACCCAGGACCCTGTGCATATTAAGAAAGTGCCTTAACTCCAAGCTATATGACCATTTCAATCGCTCCAATTTCACTCTCCAATTCACTGCTACATTGTTCCTGATACTTTACATTTCCTGAGCATAATATTTGGAGATTATTGCACTTCATAAGCTTTTCATCATTTTACAGAATATTTATTTTCTCATTCCTATGTATCAAGACACTGTGCAAGAAGGATTTTGTTGAACTCTCCAGGCAGAGTTCATGGCTCATCATCAGGTTCGATTTAAATGCATATCATTATATTATTACATTTAGAATAACAAAGCACTTAAATAATTGTTTCTCTTCTTCAGACTATTGGTAGACCCATGTTCTATTGTAGCTTTTATATAAACAGGAATAGAATTTTTCTTGTCTTATTTTCCTTTTTTTGACTTGGTACAAATTTTCCTGATTGTATAGAACTGTTTTTTTCCAAGAATATTTTTTCAGGACATTTCTGCATATTGTGTATACTACAATTAAGAGATTTCCAGCCAAAGAAAACAACTCAGAATTCTAGAGGTTAATGACTATACTCTGGATTCCTGTGCACTTGGCACTGCATTTGACATCTCAGTGTTACAACAATAGACAATCTATATTGAAAGTTGCTTTCTTTTTGGTTTCCCATTTTGAGCCATATAAATCATTTAAGGTGTACAGCAATTTAACCATGGGAGTATGAGCTGGTAATCTTTTTTTAAAAAAAATTTATTGTAAAGATACTGTATAGAGGGGTTACAGTTACATGAGTAAGGTAATGAGTACATTTCCTCTTAAGCATTGTTACCCCACTCTTTGTTTTCCCCCTACATTCCCTTCCCTCCTTATTCCCCAACTCCTCCTTCCCCCTATCATGAAATTGTGAAGTTCGTTTTCAACATAGTGTATTGTACATCTCATTGTTACAATTGGTCAACCTGTATCTTTGCTTCAGCATTTTGTTATTTCCCTTCCCCTCCCCAAATTAGAAAAAAAAATGTATATACAAGATGCAGGGAACTGGAATGAAATACAGTGACAACAGAGGATATATGAGCTGGCAATCTTTAGCCTTCAAATTCCAAAACAAAAGCAAGCAATGAATGATAAAAATTGTTCATAAGGGTACTCTCAGCCTTCCAATTGGTGTTCTGATTCTTCCATTAAAATAAAATCTTGTTAGAATCAAATTCTGATCCAGGCTAAAATGCAATACCCATGAAAATGAAGACATTAAGTTGGTATTAGTTAAATATGCCTTCCTATTAATGGAATGCCATGGAAAAGGGTTTTACAAAAATGATGATAGCAAGAGGGATTTTGGACAAAGGCATTATAGTGGGTAAGGTGTGTAAAAGTTACAAAACTGGAACTTCATGCTGGGAAAAAGATTAACTTCACAGGGAGGAATAACTTACTATTTTAGATGAGCCAAATTAAGATGGATGATTTGATGATGCATTTAATATTATGGAGACAACAAAGAGTTTCAGTAATTGAGACAGTTCAATTAATTATGGAATATATAAGCACTGGACTCCCATGTAATCATTATAAGTGATGTTCTTAGAACAGTATGCAATTTCTAGATGTTATTGGATAGAAAATATATACATGATATAATGAGATGAAAAGTCAAATTATAAAGTAGGCTCACACCTGTAATCCTACCTACTCACAAGGGTGAGATTTGAAGATCATGGTTCAAAGTCAGCCCCTGGAGGAAAATCTATTTAACCACCAAAATGCCAGAAATGGAGATGTGGCTAGCGTTGAGGAAAAAGAAAAGCAGAGAACAATGTGTAGTCCCCGAATTCAAGCTCCAGTTTTGGCAATAAACAAATGAATAATTAAACAAACATATGACACCAAAGTGAAGGAAAATATGTATATGCATATATGCGTGGCAGAAGGGTCTAACTGTGGTGTTCCAGTGTTCACCTTGTGGAGCTCCAGAATGGGGACAGCACAAACATTTACTTAAAGGAAATCAAAAGTGACAATATATTGGAAATGATCTGTACATTTGGGGGGGTGATTGAAAGAGCGAGGGAAAGAGGAAGAAAAATGAGGGAGGGGAAACAAGTTAGGAAATGTTATCACAACCTTACTTATGTAACTGTAACCCCTCTGTACATCACCGTGACAATAATATTAAAAAAATAAAAAACAAAACAAAAGCATTTATTTATGTTATATTTAAAAGTATATTTTAAAAAGAATTATAGGCATTATTTAAATTTCTAATGCATGGCCACACTCTACTGGAGTGTACTGGAATTTGGAGAGAAGTACATGAGTCCATGAGTAAGGACCCCAATAAGAATTCCACAAAGGAATGTCAACATGGACCAAAGGGTCCTACCCATAGTACCTTGCTTCTACAGCAAATCAAACAATCTCCCAAATCCACATAATTTAATCATTTAAAGGCAAATGATGAACCAACATCTCCATTTGTAGAAATACATACTTGCGACAAGGATGTAAAAGGCACCGAAAGCCAAAGTAAATGTGATGCAATTTTAAGGAAGATTCCATAGATAAGGGAATGTGTCCCACACATTTCCAACTGTAAATCTGGGAAAGTTAGTCATCTTTGTCATACTAATAAAAACCACAAAAAAGCTAACTGTAGGATTCAAAAGGATTGCATGAGAACAGGTGTTCATTGTGACAGCACAGCAACTTCAGTGCAAATTACTATGTCTCTTTTCTTGTTTTCTTCCCACCTCATTCTTGAATTCTGAAGGTGAGATTCTGAGGAGCCAGTTTTCTTTGCTCCAGTAATTAATGAAAGGGAACAGGTGATTGGAGATACAATTTCTTCACATAGTTCTTGGATTCTCATTCTTTATTAAGCTTACTGAGTACTAATGGGATTGTAAAACACAAGAAAGTCCTAAGTTTTCCACTAATTTTTAAAATGCCTGCTGTAAGAACAATCAAAATTAACAAAAGAAACAACTCAGAAAGATATTTGTGGTGTATTGATACCAGGAGAATTTGAAATGTCACATGTAAATACCAAATGACATTTACAAAGCACAAACCTTAATTCTTCTGTGAGCTAATGTGATAATTACACATTTATATTTTCCAACAAAATCACCATTGAGAACAGCACAGCCAATTTCAATCACAGAAGCAAAGCTGCAAAGAATTGCTAAAATTTTCACATATTCATTCCTAGAGTTGAGAGGGTTGGTTCTGCTGACGTTGACTGTTTGATCCTTTTCTTCCTCACAAATAAATGTGCCTATGTAGAGCAATTTATGTCTATATCTTAACTTCATGGGTGTCTAGCCTTTCTGGTCTGATCTTCAGTCTGAGTACCAACTATGTTTATGAACATGGACCATCCCTTAAGCAGAAACACACTCTAAAACAGTTCTAACAGAAACATCTGTGATAATGGATATATTCCATATATGCATTGTCTAATAGACTAGCCACTGGCTATATGTGGCTACTGAACCTCAAATGTGAATTAATTCTTCCAATTTCAGTTAAATGAAATTTTAAATAATGAGATGCATCTATTCACTGTTAACTGGACAGCTCAGTTACCAAATAAGGAAGCTGAAGTTCTCACAACAATGTGATAAAATATAATCCAAATGAAGAAGGTTCCATGCCTGCATGCCTGTGAATTATCTGAGCTTTTCTGTCTTATAGAATTCAGTCATCACTCACCTAGATTGACAGCTTGGAGGAAAGGAGTGGGAGATAAACACAAGCTACTTGGGATACTGAGAATTGCTCCTTGAAGATGAGGGTTGTGCATGAATCTTTTCTGTGTTTAGTAGACAGCAAAGTGTGTAGAATCCTGTAGGTAGAAAAATAATGTTTGCATTTCCATATGTCAAACAGGTGCTCTGTTTATCAAAACGGGGGAGAAGTCAGACAGGTGAATTCTTTAAATATACAAACAATATATAGAATATTTGCTACATTCTATTCCATGATAGGCCCTGGAATAAACTTTGGTTCTTTGTACCATACTCTGTAAATTTTCACACACTAAAAAACAGAAATATAATCCTTTATTACTGTTAAAAATACATAGGCTATCTTCATAAAAATATTTGTGGACCTATTTTTTCCTTAATTTCTTCCACACCTGCATTAAGAAATGGCTCTAAGAGAAAAGCTTCTAAATGTGTAAAATATGAACTCCATCTATGTCATCTGTTGAATTGTACTCTAGATAGGATTGAAGTCTCTACTTCATCTTAAGGCTTAGGGCTGGAAAAAGAATAAGTATTCTCAACAAATTGTCATGCCTCACTTTTAAGGAGATCTATGTATTTATTAGGAGAAATATGTATTGGTCTTGGTAGCTAGGACCCTTCAAGAAACAAAAGAAAAAGAACAATTCTTCGGCAGTCTCAAGTATTTGCCTATCTTCAAGTGAACATTAGCTGCTCTATATTCTATAGTATATTTGCAAGAATATTTTTGCAAGCTATTTCTAAGCTATTGTCATCCTCCAGAGTAAAGTTCAAGCATGCTTATTTCTCATTATATAGATGGCAGTTGCTCAAAGTCAGAACCCATTGTTTGTATAGGTTTCACATGTCTATCACTACTTCACTCAGTGGCCCTGAGGGCTGAGAGCTTCACTTCAAATATACAAATACACACACACTACACACACACATATCTCACTGGCTTTCACTATTGCTATAAAAATTAAGTCCTTTTTGTCTCTGACCGAAGAGCATTATAAATTGCCTAGCATCCATGAAAATGTGACAAATAAATTATTAACTTGCAAGTAGGTTAAATCTCAAGCTTCACACATTTCTAAATACTCATATGAAGAAAAATGTATTCCTAGAGTTTTAGTGTGCTTCTATATTACAAAGCTCTTAATTTTCATCTTATTTACCTGGAGGAGGCAACAATGCTCGATACCAAATGTACTCATTTCCTTGCTCATGTAACTGTAAGCCTTCTGTAAAGTATTCTTACAATCAAAAACGTACAAAAAGGGGAAAAAAGAAATTGAAAATCATGTACTTCCATTAGAACTAACTAAATTTAAGGGTTGTAACTTTCTATAGGTTTTTAAGGACCTAAGAAGTTGTGAATATGACCAAAAGACCTTTACTAAAAGTTGAGGGAGAGAGATCCAAAAGTGGAAGTAGATAGGCTACCAGAGCATAATTATGTAGCTTTAGTTCACTGTTACCATAACAGGAGTGCAAATCAATATGATGGTTCATAGTTACAGGACCAGTAGACATACTGGAAACTGACATCAGAGAATGGTCATTCATTGTGGGAAAACACAAAACAGGATGCACCAAAGGATGCAATCAACAGTGTCCAAAAAAGCAGCACAGAATGGGATAAAGTCATTGCAAGCATATATTTGATAAGTGGTTCACATCAAGAATATATACAGAACATCATCCCAACAACAATACATAAACCAATTTTACAATGTGCAAAGAAATGAGATGTTTCTCCAGAGAAGACAAAGTGTTAACAAGCCCACAAAAAAGGTGTTTAATATCACTAATCCCCAGAAAGTGTAAGTCAAAATAATGAAGGAAATTACCACTTCATATGAATTAGGTGGGATAACTACTAAAAATAAAGTAACAATATTGACAAAAGTGTGGTGAAATTGGAACCTTTCTATGGGAAACAGTATGGCATCTTTTCAAACAATTAAAAAGAGGAATATTCATACTTGTAATGCTAACCACTCAGGACAGGAGGCTGAAATGCAAGGGTTGAGGTTCAAAGCCAGCCCGGGCAGAAAACTGCAAGTTGACCTGTGGCTTAAAGTGATAGAACACTAGCCTTGAGGAAAAGTTCAGGGACTGTAATCTGTCCCCGAGTTCAAGCCACATGACAAAAAATAAAGAAGGAAAAGAAAATTATCATATGATCCAATGACTACATTTCTGGGCATATACTCTAAAGATCTAAAAGCAAGGTCTGGAAGGGATCTTTGTACATTCATATTCATTTTGTACAATACTCAAAATATGGAGGCAATCCAAGTGGCCATCAACAAATGAATAAGCTAAAGCAAATGTGGTTTTTACATACAGTTGTATATTATTTCAACTTTAAAAAGAATTATGTTGTGACAGATGCTATATTATGGATGAATCTTTGGGACAATTTGCTAAGTGAAATAATCCAGTCACAAAAGATCAAATATTACATAATTCTACTTATGTCAGTTACATAGAACAGTCAAATTGATAGAGATAGGAAGCAAAATTGTACTTGATGCATATCTTGAAGCAGAGGAGAGTGGAAAATTGTTTTAATGAATATAGAATTTGAATCTTGGAAGATGAAACGAGTGTGGACATTGAGCTTGTAGAATATTGTAAATGTACATACTACTACTATGTTCTATTCTTAAAATGATTAAGATAATAAAACCTGGGAGAGGAAAAGGAGAATGATGAAGGGGTAAGTATAATCAAGATACATTGTATGCCTATGTGGATATATCAAAATAAAATCCATTTATTTAACTAGGTAATGCTAATACAGAGTTTTAAAAAGATAACAAATTTTAAGTTACATTCATTTGACCGCAATTATTGAAAAAAAGAAGAAAACAACCACCACAGGCTGGGAAAACAACTTAAATTGCCAGTGTGCAATAAACCTGGGTTCAAAACTATATCTCACTTAAGTGTGTGAGGCTGCTTTTTAAACATGCTTTTATATTATTATCTTTAAGTAGTTGTACAAACAAGTTCCCATTCTACAAAACAATATATGAATACGAGGTGTTTGACAACATTATCACCCATCCCTCCTAACCCAACCCTTCTCTCACTTTTTTAAAAAAATTGAGAGGGCTGGGAAGGTGGCTCAGTGGTAGAGTGCTTGCCTTGCATGCCTGAGGCCCTGGGTTCGATTCCTCAGCACCACATAAGCAAAAAGAAAAATACCGGAAGTGGCGCTGTGGCTCAAGTGGTAGAGCGCTAGCCTTGAGCTGAAGAGCTGAGGGATAGCGCCCAGGCCCAGAGTTCAGGCCCCACTACCAGACCAAAAAATAAATAAATAAATAAATAAAAATTGAGAGATGTGATTACATAATTTTCACATATTTCACAGTATTGTGGAATCCTGATACTTAAAGTCAGAAACACATTTGAACCTTCCCAAGAAAAATTATCATTATCATGGTGTATAACGTTTGTGAATTCATTCTGTGAGCTTTGACAATACAAATTATTTCTTCCATATCAGGTGATGTTTACATTTCTTGCCTTTTGCTATTCCCTCTTATTCCTCCTTTCCCATCACTGTCTTTGTGTTGCTTAGTTCTTTTCCTTTTACGACCAGTGCAGCTGAGGAGCCCCTTTTTTGTATGTTGTTCCATTTCCCACTCATTATGTTCCTCCTTCTGGCTTCCCTCCGTTGAGTGCACTGAGACTGATTTTAATGTAATGATAGTACGCTCAGGGAAATCATCCCTTTTGTACAAAATACATTGTCAGTTTGCTGTAATTTGGATGTTATCATACACATAATAGCATATGTAGCATATGAGATATGTTTCCTCTTTTTCTTATGCTTCAAAGTAGTTTCTAGTTGAACATAAAATGTATCATCTGTTCCCCATAAAAAATAGTAAAACATTATACATGAGGTATATGATATACATAGCAAAATATCTCAAGTGCCTACCATAATGTCCACCCTTCCTTTCTGAATCAATAGAGACACCTTTCGATTTAACTGAAGTCCAAGTTAAGTAAAATAATGATAACATTTCTCAATAATACAGATAAAAATGTTACCTGATAGCTTCTAGGATATTGTCTTAAAGGACAGTACACACATGTTCTGTATTTCTTTATTTCCTTCTTTTTGTTCTTTCACCTCACTTCCTGGATCTTGGAAGTGATTACTGACATTTTAGGAGTCACCTTGGGCCAAGACAGTGAGGGCTAAATCCTAATGCTGGGGTATGCCTCCATCTTCTTGGAATCCTCATGCCTGTACTGTCTTCCTCTGGGCTTTCAACAGATAAGAGACTAAACCATTACTAGTTACATTGTTATGATCATTGAGTTCTCCTGTCCTTAAGATACACTGTGGATTGATATGCACTCACAGAAAATACATAGTATTGCTTTTTATTATATATATATATATATATATATATATATATATATATATATATTGTCCTTTAAGTAGTTTTACAAAGGGTCATCATTCAACAAGTCAGTTAATAAATACAATGCAGCTTGATCAATATCACTGCTTCTATCAGTTTTCTTTCATTTGTTCATCAAAACGTCATTACCAGTTATATATTGAACATATTGTTCTGCTACTAAGAACTTGCTTCATCTGCAGTTAGATTCCTAAGTATGCTTTCAGATGCACAAATATGATCTTCAGGCTAAATGCAGCTCAGAATGTACCTTCAGGAGAAATTACTTCCCACAACAAAATACAGGACTATGAAGATAATACAAGCACCCAGGAAATGGTGGCTCCTACTTCAACTGACTTTAGAAATACAGTCCAGTTATTTCTCTGCCCTAGATTTGCTAAAGGTATCTTGGCTCAAAGCAGAACTGTTGGCTCAAAGCAGAACTGAATTTGCCTCTGTAAGTAGAAATCAATTTGCATTCAAGGTAAGTGTGCAAGTTTAAGTCAGAGGGCTTTACTGCTTCAAAACAGCAATTTAGATATCCAATCTCTCTGTCAACAGTGTTTCATGGGACACCACAATGTACAGTGTCCTTTGAGTAACAAGTGGAGATGTGCCATGCAGAGGGAGTTAAACCACTTCAGCTGGGTAGTTGTGGATAAAAGGTGATGGTTGGAACTGGTTCCAACATGGTGGGGATGAATGATGCAGAAAAAAATACACACCTTGTTCCCATCAAGCTTTAGGTGCTAACACATGTGCTTTTTCTGACTATTGTCTGGAAAGTGTCCCTCTACCCTCCATCCAAGCAAAAGTGTTTTCCGTGCTTGAGCTCTGAGATGGAGTATCCAGTAAGGAAAATTCCATAATCAAACTCTGAGATTGGGAAACCAATTACAAGACGCCATGTAGCACAAGCCCACCCACTGACCAATCAATCTAGGAACATGCCCTAAGGGGCAGAGACAAAGGGCTCTACATATACCTGAGGGATGTGGGCCCTCTGACCAGCTCTTGGTTCCTCTTTTCGCTGAGGAATCTGTTTCACTGCTCTGTTTTCGCTTTGAAGAAAAACTGCTTTAAAAACTTTTCTGCTCTCGAATTCTTTAAAGAAAACAAACTTGAGACAGAGACAATACTGCTATTCTGAAGATGCTGGGGGCAGGGAAGCCTTAGCCTTCAGCTTTGAGACTAAATTTAGAATTCGGTAACTTAGGTGCTGTGGTTTCAGATTAATTAGGTTTCAGGCTAATGTCTGCATTTTCTCAGTTCTTCCTAAAGTATTAGGAAAAAAACAACAACCACAACAAGAACCCAGTACTAGGCTAGCAAAGGCTCAAGAAATTCTCAGCTTGTCTTTTTTTTTCTTGTAAGACTCTAACAATGAAAATTTAATGCAGCAAACTAGCATCTTTAAGGTGTTAAATTCTGTAGAATGTGGTTTCTTTCCTTCCTCTTGTTCTGAGATAGAAACTGATCTATTCTAAAGCCAAAGGATATGATTTCTTCACCAGCTAGATCAGGTTCGCTAACTTTTGCTTTCTTAAAAACTGCTTAACTCCTGTAAGAGGGAATTGAAGACTGTCAGGCAGGAGCGATTGAGTGTAAGATGTGGGAAGTGTTCTCATACTCTGCATCTAGAGGGCTAGACAACATGTTCTGCTCGCTGCCTCAAGCAATTCAGAAAATGGCTTGCATTTTCTAAAACCTAAATCCAAAGTTTCACCTTCTCCTTCCCACCAAGAATTCTCCATCAGGCCTCTTCCTACCATAGTGTCTTGGCAGCTTAGAACTGCTTTGCCTCAGAAATGTGGCATCAGAAGTGTGCCCTGTGGTCAGCCAAGCAGCTGGGATCTGACTGATTCATCTATGGTGCTGAATATGCTGCAGCCCAATCTGTGCTCTGTGCTCAGAGAAGCTTTCTTCTTTCTATTTGTGCTAGGAGCAGAAGCACAAGACAGGTTTGTTTGTTTGTTTTTTATAAAGGATCAACCACACACAGCTGTTGGTTTCATAACCACTTCCTGAAGTGTTTGCCTAAGGGAGCCAAGACAATATGTGAATAAGGTGTTTTCACCTGGAAGCTCATAAGCCTCCATTCCAAAGAGGGAGCTGCTGATAATAAATTCTGTCTGGGAATGGACTGTGTAGGAGTTAGAATCTTTTTCGCTGAAAGTGATTGCTTGAGGGAAAGCACTGACTAAGCATAGCATCATCTTACAAAAAACTATTTTAACTAAAGTATATACTGTTACTAAAATCGTTCTAGGGACTTGAGGCATAGTTTAATTCATAGAGTACCAGCTGAGTAAGAATTTTCTAACAATTTCTGGCCTGGTTTAGTGGATTGCTCTGAAACTCTTAAACCCCCTTTTTGAAGCCAGCTGAGCTTCAAAAGAGCCAATTGTGTAAGATTGTTAACACAACTTCTGATCAATACCAGAAGTAGTAACTCATTATGGGTAAAACCTGGGCAATCTTCCTACTCAGAGTAGTTGTTTAATTGGCTTCCTGTCAGTAACAAGCCCTTTAACAGAACTAAACTTTGTGGTGCTAAGTACTTTTCAACTTGGTGGTCTTTCTTAGGATATTGGGTTACACAGGGGAGTATTCCCAACAATTTGGGAACTAGTCCAGGATCCTTGTTACACAAGGGGGATGTGGGGAGACCCTCAGAGAAGACACATCCTGCCTTGTTGAGGTAGCTCAAGGTTGGGTTAAACACCATCCGTTGTGGTTAATGATGGAAAGTGTATCAGCAATGTCAGGAAAGGGCCCAAGGAAGCACCCTAATAAAAAATAACCTCATGAAAAGTGTGGCTGAAATTAGGAAAGCAACTCCACTTGTAATAGCCCCACAAAAAATAAAATACCTAGGAATTACCTTAACCAAAGAAGTGAAGGACCTCTATGATGAAAACTTTAAAATCTTGAAAAAGGAAATCAACACAGAACTTAAAAAATGGCAAAACCTCCCATGCTCCTGGATTGGCAAGATTAACATCGTGAAAATGGCAATACTTCTCAAGGCTATCTACAAATTCAACGCGATACCTATCAAAATTCCACCCTCATTCTTCAAGGAAATAGAGGAGGCAATCCAAAAATTCATATGGAACAATAAAAGACCCCGAATAGCAAAAACGCTCCTCAACGGAAAGAACACTGCTGGAGGAATATCAATACCAAATTTCAAAATCTACTATAAAGCCATAGTAATCAAAACAGCTTGGTATTGGCATAAGAACACACCTCAGGACCAATGGAATAGAATTGAAAACCCAGAAATCAACTTACAGACCTATAGCCATCTAATCTTTGATAAGGAAGCTAAAACAATAGAATGGAAGAAAGACAGCCTCTTCAGTAAATGGTGCTGGCAAAATTGGTTAACTACATGTAGAAAACTAAAGCTAGATCCTTATATATCACCCTGCACCAGAATCAACTCCAAATGGATCAAAGACCTTGAACTCAAAGCAGACACTCTGAAAACATTACAGGATGGAATAGGAGAAACCCTAGGTCTCCTTGGCTCAGGTCGAAATTTTCTGAATAGAGACCCAGAAGCACAACAAATCAAAGAAAGGTTGGACAAATGGGATGGCATAAGATTGCAGAACTTCTGCAGGGCAAATGACATAGCTGGCAAGATCAATAGAAAGCCCACCGATTGGGAGAAGATCTTTACTAGCCATACAACGGACAAGGGTCTCATATCTAAAACATACTTGGAACTCAAAAAATTAAACCATCCAACAACAAATCCTCAAAGAAACAACTGCCCAATAAATAAGTGGGCGAAAGACTTAAAGAGAAGCTTCTCTGAAGAAGAAAGAAGGATGGCCAATAGATACATGAAGAAATGTTCAACATCCCTAGCCATAAAAGAAATGCAAATCAAAACAACATTGAGATATCACCTCACTCCAGTTAGAACAGCAAAAATCAAGAACTCTAACAACAACAGATGCTGGAGGGGATGTGGACAGAAAGGAACCTTACTTCATTGTTGGTGGGAATGTAAACTTGTTCAACCACTTTGGAAAGCAGTATGGAGGTTCCTCAAAAGACTTCACATAGATCCCCCCTATGATCCAGCAATCCCACTTTTGGGCATTTACCCAAATGTTTACAAACAAGACCACACTAAAGCTACCAACACAACTATGTTTATTGCAGCATTATTTACCATAGCTAAGACATGGAACCAACCCAGATGTCCCTCAGTAGATGAATGGATCAAGAAAATGTGGTATATATACACAATGGAATTCTATGCCTCCATCAGAAAGAATGACATTTCCCCATTTGTTAGGAAATGGAAAGGTTTGGAAAAAATTATATTAAGTGAAGTAAGCCAGGCCCAAAGAAGCATAGGTCCCATGGTTTCCCTTATTTGCAATATCTAGTATAGGTATGAGTCAAGCGGAAAAGTTCAGATAATGTGATGTTAGGAAAATGAACCCTTAAATATGTATTTTAATGTTTTCGTTTCTTTCATGCATGTGTTTCTAACGCATTTATAAGATTATTTCTTTGTTGCTTTGTATGTCCCTCCCCCACAGTGTAACCCCCGCTTTCACTATATTTGATGTCAGTATAACATGTGGAGGAGATGGGGACAAACAAGTCGTTTAAGGATTCAGGTGGACCTGTTGCAACAATGAGAAGTACAAAATGTCATGTCAAAACCAGCTTTACAATGTCGGTGTGGGGGGGAGGGGGGTATAATTGGGTGGGGGGAGGGGGGTAAAATTGGGTGGGGGGTGGGGGGAGGCGGGGAAGGGAAGTGAAGGGTAAACAAAGGAGGAGGCTGCAATGCTTGGTAAGAAATGTATGCATTATCCTGCCCATGTAATTGTAGCCCCTCTGTACAGTATGTTCTCAAATAAAATAAAATACAATTAAAAAAAAATAACCTCATGAATTGGCCGTGAGAGGAAAAATTGAACTAGAGAATATTACCTTGTTGGTTGGGGATTATCATGGGCTGAATGTGTCTTAGGCACAAAGAGAACTTGAGTCTTGAGGTGCATTTTCATTCTCTGGCCCAAGGATAAAAATGTGGGAGCTGGATCCTGGGCCACCTTGTTTTCAAATGTCATCTATCTGTGCCTCAAAAATCCATAGTCGCTGCTTGATGAACTGAAAATAAACTTCCTAGTTCTCCACTCTATAACACTATGATGATCACCAGTGTGTTCTGACTCTGTAAACCTGCTTCTCAAATCAGTCACCACTTTTCTTCCTGTGGAATAAAATGTATTGTTGACTTCTCAAAAAAAATGTGGGAGCTGGAGGAAGCCATATTCGAGAAATCTCCAGTAAGGGGAGAGTTGAAAATGAGAGGTGCACAAGAAACTTACAATAGGGAGGATTGAGTGCACCAAAAACAAATCACAAGAGGCCTGCTAAAAGGGGGAATAAGAATTCTACGCCTAAGGAACCCAAGAAAAATGATCCAAGGACCTGCTTCTGATAATCCACTGGGAGAATATTGACAAAGGTCTGAGAACACTCATAAATAATGGATAATTTTCATTATGGAGCTCCATAATGTGCACTAGTCCAAACAAAATCTTGCTATGCATATGTGCTTGCATGTGTGTGTTTTAAATCTTATATGTTACAAGGGGAACTCAAAAAAGTCCTATTCACTAAACTCCTTCAGCTGCCCACTTTGACTCTGAAGCCTGGATTTATCTCCTAGCTGATCCAAGGATGTATGGCTTTGGAACCTCAGTTTCAGAAGCAGACTCTCTGGATAAACTTAAAATTCAAGTCCAAAGCTGGGTGCCAGTGGCTTGCACCTGCAATCCTATCTACTCAGGATCTGAGGATTGGGGTTCAAAGCCAGCCCAGGGAGAAAAGTCCTTGAGACTCTTATCTCCAATTAACCACCAGTAAACTGAATGTGGCACTGTGGCTCAGGTAGTAGGACTTTCATCTTGAGCTGAAGAGCTTAGGGACAGCACCCAGGCCCAGAGTTCAAGTCCTATGACCAACAAAAATTAATGCTTGGGTGAAATGGATTAAATATTCTGTCTGCCATTACTGTTAAGCTTGTATGACACAGAGCCCAGAAAAACAAGTGGTCCACTTCCCACTGAGATGAACCTCAGACCCCCAAGGCATGGAATGCCAAACACAGCCTGGGGAAACTTGTAAGACCCTGCTGTTGCTGTTCCCAAGAATAAGGATCTAAGAAAAAAAAAACCTATCTTCCTGAGGTAGGGGGGAACAATTGGCATTTCTGGGACACTTATCAAGATGCAGGGAAGACCGAACCTGTGAAGAGATGAGCAGTAAGCATTAAACATAGCAAGGGGGAATGTCTAATTGTATTTTGGAGGACCAGTGTTGGAGACCTTCCTGGCCAACTAGAGTAGAACCTGTGCTTTGGTTCAATTGGACATCCCTTTCATGGTAGCATTTCATCCACCTGTCCATTTTCAAACATTTTATACTAGTTAGAAGAGACCCCTTCCCTAGAGGGTCATTTGTATTTCCTATTAACATAGGTGCTTTTCAGGATCCCCCCAAAAATTTCCAAAAGGTTCAAAGCCAGAAACTACATAGCAGCTTATGAATCAGTTTTATTCTGATGATTAGTATAAATAAAATAAATTTCGGGGGCTGAAAATATGGGTTAGTGGTCAATGGTTTGCCTAGCATGCATGAAGCCCTAGGTTTTATTCCTCAGCACAACATAAATAGAAAAGGCTGGAAGTGGCTCTGTGGCTCAACTGGCAGAGTGCTAGTCTTGAGCAAAAGAAGCTCAGGGAGCCCCAGGACTGGCAAAAATAAAATGTAGAATAGAGTAAGATGAACAGAGGTTTGTTAATTATACTAAAAGATTTTTTTAAACCCATAAATGAAATGCTCTAGTAGGATGGCATGAGCAAATTAGTTCTAGAAACTATCTGAAAAGGGAAGAGTTTGTGTGGTGACTGGAGGCCAAAGCTGCATAAAGGCCTTAGAAGGATTGAACATTGTCAGTGAGCTAACTAAAAACTCAGATGAAGGGCTGAGAAGGTGGCTCAGTGGTAGAGTGCTTGCCTTGAATGCATGAGCTGTGGGTTCAATTCCTCAGCACCACATAAGCAGAAAAAGCCAGAAATGGTGCTGTGGCTCAAGTGGTAGAGAATATCCTTGAGCTGAAGAGCTGAGGGACAGTGTACAGGCCCATATTTCAGGCCTCACAACCAACAAAACAAAGAAAAAAGATAAGAAAAGAGAAGAAAAGAAAAGTAAAGAAAAAAGCAGGCACCGGGGGCTCACGCCTGTAATCCTAGCTATTCTGGAGGCTAAGATCTGAGGATGGTGGTTCAAAGCTAGGCCTGGCAGGTAAAGTCTGTGAGACTCTTATCACCAATAAACCACTCAGAAAGCCAGAAAACTGGAAGTAGTGCTGTGACTCAATTGCTAGAGCATTAGCTTTGGGCTGAAGAGCTGAGAGACAGCACCCAGGCCCAGAGTTCAGTCCCAACACCGACCAAAAAAGAAAAAAAAAAGGCAAGCTACACCTAACGGGTTTTCTACCAAGAAGGAAGGAGGGTTTTCTGCCAAGAGGGAGGGAGTTTTGAGGGTTTCTAAATAACAGGAATGCAAGTTTCCCTTCTAGTGGGGGAGGGGATTTCCTTCTAGTAAGGAGGGTGTTAATGATCAAATTGGTCAAAAACATGATTCAGCTTTATAATGCCCAGATAAGTGTCTAATGTTTGTCAGTTATTGACCTGTGAAAACATCCTGCTTGGTGAACTCCAAACAGTCTTAATGCCCTTAATGTGACCATGCTTAGTTCCATGGTCTCAATGGACCGTCTAGTTAATCCTACAATATGCTAGCAACTTCAGTCTTGGAGCAGACACTCTGTGTATGACTTTCAATTTTGAATCTACCCAGATTGAAATTGAGACTGGATAAGCAAGGTAAATACTGTGGTGATTCCGTCCACATACTGAGTACTACTATGACTGTGTGGCAGGGAGGCCACACAAGAGGTCCTATTTGTGCTGTCATGGAGCTCAGACCCCATGGGCATGAAATTCATGATAGGTCAGCAAAATGTGATCCGAGACAACTTGCTTCTAAAAAGCAAGACTCTCAAAAAACCCTGAAACTGACCGGTTCCATTCTTTCCAAGTCAACTATACTTGGGGAAAATTTGACATTTCTGAGAAACTTAGCTGTATGTAGTGAAGGCCAACCCTTTGAGATGAGCAATAAGTACTAATCATAGCCAGGGGAAATGTCTGGTAGTATTGCAGAAGACCAGTATTGGAGATGTTACTGGCCAAACTGGAGTGGAATCTGTGCTTTGGTTCAATTGGCCAACCCACACCTGACCCTTCTCAAACACCTTAAATTAAGTAAGGAGAGACTTCATAGTTAGTGGGTCATTCAACTTCATGTTTACAACTATGCTATGTAGGGCCCTTAAAAATTTTCCCAAAGAGCTTAAAGCTAGAAACGAGAAACAGCAGCTCACATTAGTTTTATTCTGTTGATCACAATATGTGTTTTCATTTATCAGCAGGATTTGTTAATTGGAAATGTCACCATGGAAAAGTAACTAGGAGCCACTGGTAGGACTGAATGGGAAAAATTACGTATAAATATAATACTTGACCAGATAAGATGATGATAAACGAAATGAACCCCAAGATAGGGACGCAAGTGGTTTTTTCTTTCTTGCTATTGTTTCTAAAATATTTATAATATTCCATGTGATTTTTGCTTCTTTGTACTCCCATCCCCCCACATGGTATAACCCATTTCCACTGTGTTTGATGTTGGTGCCCTGCATATTGTATATACACTTCTATAATTTGGGGAGGGAAAGAGGAAAAAAAAACAAAATGCTTAAATAAGGATACAGGTTGACCCATTGTAACAATGAGATGCACAAGACACTGTTGAAAAATAAACTTTACAATTTATGCCGGGGTAGGGGGAGTGTATAGTGTAGTTGTGGAGCTGGGAGGTTAGGGATGGTATAGGAAAATCAAAGGAGGAGGTAACAATGCTTGATAGGAAATGTACGCTCTTTACCTTGCTCATGTAACTAACCCCTCTGAACAGTATTTTTACAATAAACGTATTAAAACAAAGAATAAATATACTTGAAAGGGAATCTGTGTGGTGATCGGAGACCAATGCTATAGAAAGACTTACAAGGATTGAATACTGGCAAACAAATTACCTAAAAACTGAGATGAAGCTGAATGTTATCCTAGATGCTCAGTTGGCTCAGTTCTGAGGATCTATGTTTGAAGCCAGGCAGGAAAGTTGAGACTTTTATTTCCAATTAACCTGCAAAAAGACACTACCAGAGTTGTGGCTAAAGTGGTAGCCTTGAGAAAAAATGCTCTGGGACAATGCCCAGAGCATGAGATCAAACGCAAGACCAGCCCACAGTCTATTTTACTTAGACTTTGAGTATTGTCAGTTTCCTACTCTACAGCTTACCTAAGTATGGTTAATTTCCTGTGTCCATTTTTTTACTATTCTGTAGTTTTCCAAGTTCCCCAGTAACTGAGTATACTGGCTATTTCATTTTAGCACTATTAAATTCAGTTTATTTTTTTATTCTGGAATTTGCCTTCTGGACTTTGCATTATATTCACAAACTGCATTGTTGAAAGGGCAACTCATTTGTACAACTAAAAGATTAAAATAAAAATTAAAATAAAATCACAAAGTTCAGTGAGTTTCTAAGTTGTAAACACTTGGTTGGCTGAAAAGTGGCACATCTGGAGAGAACATGGAATATTCTAATTCCTGAGTGATGTCCTTTTATAATCCTTAATGTAGGAGTAAACTATTTCTGAGGACTGTGAACCATTCTAGCAAATGATCTAACAAAGAAGGGATGACGATTGACATATGAAGATGGGGGGCAATCTTGTAAGGTTCAGCCCTTAAGTGGATGAATCTGATAATTCACTAATGTGTACCAGAGAACTGAATTGCCTATTTTTGAGAAAAATTCCCACAAATGTCCAAAAGAGTTAACTTTGAGAATAAGGTTATCTTTCCCCTATAGTTGGGCACAAAAATGTAATGGGGAACAGTATTTAAGAATCTAAGAGGAGGTACAAATGTGAAGTGCAATAACCAGTAAATAGTTAACTCCAACCTGAACTTTAGTGTTGATTCCTAGCCCAATTTTCTTTCTTCTTAGTAGGCTTTTTTCTAAGTTTTAGTAGCAGTTTCTGTATAGAGTGAAGTTTGTTAACCTTATATAAGGTAAAGTTCCCCAATTTCCTCCTCTTCTTCAAGGACCTGACTGGAAACTGTCAAGAAGAAGAGACCATCTGAAGAAGAGCCAACGTAAGGGTTCACCTTCCAAGTAAAATTCCCCAAATCTGAACACTGTTATTTGAGTGGGAGTAGGGTCACAAGGTTATTCCTTTGAGGCCATGTCAATCAAAATATACCATACTGGTTTTTCAGTTAAATTAATTTTTGCAGCAAGAAATGAGCTTGACAAATGGTTGATTATTAAGGGTGATATTGGTTCTCAGATCCAGGTTGGAGAGTGGATATCATTGTTAAAGAAATAGACAACCTGATTTTCAGTACAGCCTTTAGGGGAGCTCTGGATGTTTGATTCACCATTCTTCTTGATGACATCTGAAAAAAGCTACCAAATGTGATGACAGGTCAGATTTACAGATAATAGCATTGGATATGTTGCAACTCCACAGGTTACAAGTGACAATTTCTGAAAGGGCATTTATGGTCTGGGTGTAATGGATTATGATGATGAGTCACTCTATGATGTCAAAATTATCATGGATGAGCTATAAACAAGAAGTGTAAGTATTTGTTGGAGCTAGAGGCATTTTCTGATGACATTGGTGAAGTTACATTTCTCAGGATTCACATTCATCAGAAACATTGAAATATGAGAAAAGGGACACAAATGATTATCTTTTACGCTTCCCTCTTTAAGCCCAGAATCCTCCTATTGAAGACATCAGAGAACTACACAAATAGTTCCATACTCATACCTTTGATGTTGGTGGAAGATGAGGAGGTGTTTTACATTGATGACAAGTTTCTCAGTCTCAGATATGATTGTACCGCCCATGGGCTCACACGGGAACATATAGACTATATAGTTGTTCAGAAAGGTCACATTAACGACTATGATATGCACTTTGTCAGAGTTAAGGCATCTCTGTTTACCAGGTACCCAATAATAGCCAAATACATTTGCTTTGCCTTTCACTGTTATGTCTTGAGGACTTGGTGAAACTTTATGCAGAGGAGTAGAGAACCTACCAATTCTGAAATTCCATTAGGTATTAATTACTTTGCACACAATGGGTCCTATTATTTTTTTTTACAGAAATCCTGTTAGCTTGTATGTTTTCATTTGATGAAATAGATCAAATGTCATCACTCTCTAGGATTGTGATCCTGAGGAAATGACTAAATCTCCCTTATTTCTAAAGTGACTCAGATCTGTTCCAAGTTCATAGAAATTTCTTCTTACCAACAACTGTTCGAATATGATACTTGTGCTTTGTTGATCTCGTTAAGCACCTTTGGGTACAAAGAATTTGATGGACAGTACCTAGAAGGGTCAGCACACTTCTTAAGAGGCCAAAGGAATCTGGCAATGAAGGAGCAAGGGTCACAGCTAACCAGTGAAGGAATCATTTCCCCATAAATTTCTTTTGGTACATCATACAACATGAGGGAGGGAATTGTAGTTTTAGACTACTTTATCATAACAATGATAACCTATCCTTTATTAAAGGAAGGGAAGAATCAGGTTTGAATTTTTACTGGGAAACCTCATCTAGCTAGTTTTTTTAAGATGCTCTGTTTTGTATATAAAATTGTAACTTATTCCAATTCCCTGAATTACAAATAAGTGTTCAAAGTAAAGACCTAGTCACGCTGTCTCCTCTACAAACCTCCCTAAAATCAAAGGCTCCTTCTCTCCTTATTGTTTTATCTCTAAAAATTTCAATAAGCTGTTCTGCTGAAATTCAGGTGACACCTGTTTTTATTGTATTCAGGCCACCGTTTCTGCAAATGTCTTCATTGGGTTGTCAAAAGGCATTTCAACCATCCAACCTGGGTAAAAGTAAATTCAACTGAAATATACATGTTCATAACTGAGACAACTTTATTAAAGAAAAACATAAATTTAAATGATTTTGTAGTAAGTTCTGCAATCCTGTCTTAATTTTAACCTAGTTAAATTCAGATGATTTATTATATAATATATGTAGATATTAGATAAAAATATCTGGCTACAGTAAATGAGTATATAGTCAGTTGATTGAATTAAGGTTTATTAAATGCCTATTATTTACCAGTCACTATGTTTAACACTAAAAAAGGAAGGTAAATAAAATATGTTAATAGATTTAATTTCTATAAACTTTTAATTTATGATACTAGTTTTACAATATTCATCTAAAATTTATACCTGAAGTAAGTTTTTGAGAGTTAGGTAATACATCCCATGGCATAAAACAGTCAGGCTAGCTGAAATATGCCCAAGACTTATCCTTGTGTTCTTCATGATACCTTATTTAACTCTCAGAATCTCAAAATCTAAACTGTTACAACTTCAGCAAATATATTCACTTAGTATTTGCAGTATTCTAAGTTGCTATTTTTTATAACATTACACATGGCCATGTTTCAAAACTGAATGGAAGGTAAATAGTTTGGAGTAGTCACACTTCTTTGCATCCTAGATTTTATCAATTGCAAAAGAAGTTGGTTTTAAAGACGTTTAGATGGTTTGGAAGGTTCTCAAGGCAGGTAAATGGAGATGAACAACAAAAAGATGAGAAAAGAAAAACTAGGAAATGATAGACTTTTGATGATTAGAGGAGGGTATATAATACTAGCAGAGGGAGAAGAAAAGAAAGGTTGACTAGACTTTTAAATGAAGTTGACTCACAAAAGATCTTAAATAGGAAGACTATATGAAGAACTGTGTTTTAAGATCCACCTGACAAGAATGTACAGGTTGAATCAAGAGATACAGGAATAGAAGAGTATGGAAACTATGTCTGAGGACATGTAAATAACTTCATGGTGGTGAAGGCATGGACTGTCATGGAGCCAAAAAGAAAGGATACTTCCAACTACTCACTAACTGTCCTGAGATTATATATCTGCAGAGCTTCCAGGCACTGGTCTCCCCTCTAGAAAAAAAAGACAACAATAGAAAGTTGAGGAGATGAGCAGAAGACATGCCCCAATGTATGAACACCAAAGGAAATAATCTAATTGTATCAGCGCAAGTGAGATCCCAATAGCAGTACCTCAAGGAACTACTAGGAGGCACAGGAGCAAACCATCGGAATCAGATAAGCCCCTATGAGCCAATATAGGCAAACTTCAGGAAAACAGGGATTATTCTGTTTTCTGAAGATCTTGATGAAACTAAGGCTATAGAAAAAATATTTCACACCTTTGAAATACTACCTCTTAAGGTGAGATGGAGTAGACAAGGAAAGTGAGGCATAGGAAACAGCAGCACAGAATTCAGAGACATTGTATTAATAATTTTATTAAAAGCAAAAAAGCATTATCTTTAAGGCTGACATTCCATCAAAAGCTTCAGTATTAGTTAAAAGAAAAAGAATAAAGAAAAAGAGTAGATCTCTTCCTCTGACTTAGCCTGCTTGTCCAAAATAAAGTGTGATCTCAATGGAATTCTATGCCTCCATCAGAAAGAATGACATTGCCCTATTTGTTAGGAAATGGAAAGACTTGGAAAAAATTATATTAAGTGAAGTAAGCCAGGCCCAAAGAAACATAGGTCCCATGGTTTCCCTTATTTGTAATAACTAGTATATGTCTGAGACAAGCAATAAAGGTCAGATAAGTTGATGTTAGGGGAATGAACCCCAAGATAAGTATTCAATTTTTTTCTTTCATGCAATTGTTTCTAACACATTTATAAGATGAGTTCTATGTTGCCTTATACGTCCCTCCCCCACAGTATAACCCCTGCCTTCACTCTATTTGATGTTCGTATAATTTGTGGCGGGGAAGGGCAAAAACAAATTGTTTAACCAGGGATACAGGTGGACCCATTGCAACAATGAGATGTACAAGTCATTATGTCAAAAAACGAACTTTACAACTTTGGGGGAGGGGAAGATCGGGTGGGGGAAGGTGGGGAGAGCATGGGAAGAGATGGGAAGGGGAAACAAAGAGAAGGAAACAATGCTTGATAAAAAATGTACCCGTTATCTTGCCCATGTAATTGTAACTCCTATGTACGGTATTCTTACAATAAAAAAAAATATATAAAGTGTGATCTGGAAACTGAACAACGATATCTTAAAGAGACTCATCCTGGAAAAAACAGACATTTGGGAAAAATAACTTTTCTTGATAAAATGTGATTAAAGTTTTATTTATCTCACGAATGGATACCTGTCTTGGAGCATGTGGCAAAATTTATCCTTTTAAGGGCTTACCAGACATCAATGACCAAAATTTAACAAATAGGTCAGTCTAGAAGTCTCTGAGCCTAATTGATGAAAGTGTACCTTATGTATTTATCTTTGTTCACACACTTGGTACATTTAATCACTCTTAATAAATATGAGTCAAACCCTCAACCTCCATTTGAGCACAGATATGCAGATAGTTTTAAGATCATGAAGAATTTATGGTCAGATATGCCCATACCCATGGCTGGGTTGTGCACTATCTTTCTTTGTTTCATTAACTCTGCTTTACTAATAAACTTTCTTGGCCTTTAATTTGTATCCTCAAATTCTTTTCTGAGACAAATCAGGAATTCAGTATGCAAGGGCCAGGCAGATGACTCCCTGTTGGAGACATCCTCCTTGGGGCATCAAGGATCAGCAATCCTGTAACAATGGAATTATCTTCAGTGTGCTCTTGCTGTGAGTTGCCTGCTGGAACATTACTGTGTAATTTCAAAATGGCTGCCTAAGCAGGTTTTGGTGGCTCAGAGTTCTATTCCTAGCTACTCAGGAGGCTGAGGTCTAAGGATTTCAGTTCGTAACCATCATGAAGAAGCAAACTCTGTGAGATTCTTATCTCCAATTAACCACCAAAAACCCTAGAACTGGAGCTGTGACTCAAGTTTTAAAATGCTAAACTTGAGTAAAAAAATTCAGGGGCAGAGTCCAGGCCCTGAGTTCAAGCCCTAGAACAGGCACAGAAAAAGGCTCCCTGTTTTGACATGTAATTTCTACATTCTAATTTACAGTCATGCATATTTTCTATTTTCCTTGTTTGACTGTCCATTTATGAAACATAATTAGGATCTAGTAAGCTATAAATAAGGTAGAGCTATACATGTGGTAGATTCTTTTCTGTGACTGATTACCCTTGGCACAAACTATACAGTGGCATGATCTTTCCAACTGGCAAACTTGCATAATTAAAGGCATCAGCAGTGCATACAATTAGCACTTCATGTGTTTTTCCATAGGTTTGGACAGCATCCTTCATCAGCTTGACAGATGGAATTTTTTTAAGTTCTTCATTTTGTTCTCATGTCTATAGCTACACAGTCCCTTTCGAGGACCCCATGGAAGATAAAGAGTCATGGGCCCAGGATAATTGTCTGTAGGCATGATCTGTTAGCTTGTTTTATTATTTAACACCAGAAACTCTTAACTATGTGCCATTAAAGACCAATCTGCCCAATCTGACATAGGAGAGAACTAGTAACAGAGCACACAAGCATTGGCATTCTCTAGCTGGAAATTGAAAAGATGACATCTTTGCTTGCTGGAAAAATTTTCTGAGAACCTCTAATCACTTAGTTCTAGGTGTTACTACCGAAATTATACATGGTTTGTGCTTGCAGCTGCACATTCTAGCTTTAGATATCCCTTTAATAATAACTACTAGAGTTCTTGACATGTCACAGACTCTGTCCTCTCATGTTAAAGCTGAATAAACTTGAGAGCTAAAGTCACATGCTTAGTAATAGAATCATATATAGAACAACCTATATAAGTAGATACATGTAGCTTATTAGTAGGCAGAATGATTTATTTTGTTTTCAGATATGTAAGAAAGTCCATAAGGAAGATAGAGCAGAAAAATAATCTATTATTTAACTGTAGGCAGAAGCAAAAGCAATATTCAAATCAGAGGGATAGGTTCTAAAACTATCTGCTATTAGACATTTATCCATGGAATGGTATGATAATATGGCGATTTTTTTGGTCAGTTGTGGGGCCTGAATTCTGGGCCTGTCAAGGTCCCTCAGCTATTCAGCTCAAGGCTAACGCTCTGGGAGCCCTGAGTCCTAATAGCCTGCAAGTCTTAACACTGTACTTCTTTAGTGATGGGATAGGAATTTCAGCCTTACTGGACTTAGCATTGATTTCTATGTCCTTTCCTAGAACCTGGCCAAAATTATAATACATAGTTACGGAATTAAAATGTAATGCCATCTTAAGAAAGTCATTTAGGGCTCTGGGAATGTGACTTCATGGTACAGTGATTGCCTAGCATGCATGAAACTCTAGGTTAAATTCTTCAATACCACATAAACAGAAAAAGAAACACTGGAAGTGCTGCTGTGCCTCAAGTAGTAGAGTGCTAGCCTTGAGCAAAAAAAAAAAATGCTCAGGATAATTCCCTAGCCCCAGGGACTAGTTTAAGCCCCAGGACTGGCAAAAATAAATAAAATAAATAAATAAATAAATAAAACAAAGACAACATTTAGTTAGTAAATGCAAAATAAATAACCCATACTTGGAATGTATAATTGCTCCTTTCATACTGATACCTGACAATAGTCTCTAATTCATGTACTTTACCTATATTAGGATACTGTGTTGAAAAAAAAAAGATTTGTTCATTAGGTCACAGCAATTAATGCCAGGAATGTGGTTAGATGTCAGGTGAAGATTAATTCTGGAAATTCAAAGATTCTAGGCTTTGAGTGATCACTACTAATCACAATCAAAAGGGTAGTCTAAGTGAGATTTGGAAATCTTTTTGGTCAGTCATGGCACCAAAAAGGCAAAGGCTAATTAGCAGTTGTGACAGAAGAGAACGAATGACTCCAGATGGAAGGAATAAATGATAGTAATTAAGGTATACCAGAAACTGTTCTAAGGAACCATTTTTGGTTATTGAAGAACTAATTATCAACTAGGCTTATTCCTCATTGCCTTTAACATTCTAAATCTCTTAGGCTAATTCTTAATCTCTGTATGATATATGTCTCTCCTTCTATATTGTTCTTTCAAGTAATCACTATTAAAGGGATCAGATCCAATGAAGAATGAATCAGAGACCCTGCAGGTGCATCTGAAAATGTTCATATCCTGTGTCAAATGTTAGAACATCTTTGAATCTAGTACATAAACAGTCTGAGCAGTCAGTCTAGTGGATATAATTGGAGAAATTCAGGTCACATTTTTTCCAGCAAATCTTATCCCTTATAATAAATGACAGCCTCCTGTGTCAGCCTCCTATTAATATGACAAAGTACTTTATAAAATCAACTTAAAAGAAGAAAATATTAATCTTGGCTTCTGATTTTATACATTTCAGTTTATGATTCTTATCCTCATTGCTTTGGATTGGTGGTGGCACTGTACCCCATGTCAGGAACATTAGATGGAGCATGTGTTCATAGAAGCCAGCAAGTAAAGAAGAGGAGGAATAGGAGTGGGAGAGGAAGAAAGAGGAGGAGGGGGAGAGGGAGAGGAAGAGTGAGAGGGAGAAGAAAAAATAGACGGAGACAGAGAAGAAAAAGAAGGAAGAGGAGGAAAGGACTTTGATCTTAATGTCCTCTTTGATCACAATTTCTCAGTGACCAAATCTCTGTGCCCACTTGAAAAGGTTCACTACCTCTTTATGGCAACATAGTGAAAGCTAATTATTAATCCCAATATTTTATGATTTCAGATTTAATTTCTAGAGTGGTGGGTAAATATTTCTATACAATTGTGATAACTTCTGTTCCTAAATATTTACTTGAATTAATCAGAGGATCTATTTGCCATGGAGTTGGTTTGGTTATACAATTGTTGGAGAGATGAATGACATATTTAGAATGCAAATACATTTTATTTAATAGATAAAGAAGCTTCAAGAGATGTAATTTTGTGATTTTCAAAAATGACTATTTTGATGGAGTTCCAGGAGGATGGCAGAGGAGAAGCTGGAGGCGAAACAAGCTCTTGCATACAAAGCAGTTTTAGTGTTCCAGTGAACAGTCCTAAAACGAGAGAATCACACCAAATGTGCCATCACAGTGCAGAGACTTAGGCCAGAGAGGGAAAATCCAGGCAAGGAGACAGATCTGAGCACTTGCCAGCCGCCGCAGCTGTGGTAGCAGTGGCCATAGCCGCCATACTTGCAACACAGAGAGTCCAGGACAAAGGTGTCAGATGCGGCAGGTGAGCGGATTCTACTCAACACCAGCAAGAAACAGCAAGGAGCAGACATCTTCATCCTGCACTTCGCAGACCAGAGATGATCCAGGAACTAAGACTCTGGTGTGAGAAGAAGCCTGACATCCTCGCTCCTTCTCAGGGAGCAGAGGAGGGAAGGCCACCCCTCCCCCCCATTAAAACATAGTTGTTTGATGTTGAATAGATATATCTATTGAACTAGATTGTATCTGCAGACTTTTGACTGTGCAACTACAGACTTTGGTTGATGCTTGCCTTAAAATAGTGTGCTAACACAAAACTGGTGTTACTTTCATCCCAAATGGGCAGAGGAATCCGGAAAAACACAAGAAAAATGGCAAGTCTGTGTATCTCAACTCCCACTCATAATCAGGGGACAGAACAGATAATGAATAATCCAGAGGAGAGTTCCCAAAAAGCTCTACAAACACTACTGGTAAACATGATAAATGAAAAGATTGAAAACCTGCAAAGGACTCTGTATGAGCATGATAGGGAGAGAGAGGAGGAAAAACAAACTTTAAATGCAGGAATATCATAAGCATGAGGAAGCTACTCAGAGATTGATACAGGAATTGTGTGAGCAACTTGAGAACACTCAAAAAGAAAGTCAGGAATGGCATGAGCAGTTTGAGAACACTCAAAGAGAACTACAGGAAGTGCGTGAATGTGAGGAAGCTAATCAGAGAGTAATACAGGAATTGAGAGAGCAGGATGAGAATACAGAAAGATCACTAAAGGGATTCATGGAATACATAAACACAGAGCTGAAGGAAGTCAGGGAGACCACAAAGGGAATGCTAAATGTAACACAACAGAAGGAATGGGAGTCCAAGGAAACCATAACCAATCAACTAAGTGATTTGAGAATAAACACTGAACACCAAATTAAGGAAGAAAAGAAGTTCATACAAGATCTAAAACAAAGCTCCAACAAAGAATTTGAAACCATGAAAGCCGACCAAGTAGAAGGAAAAGAAATAAGAAACAAAGTAGAAAGCCTTGGTAATAGGTTAGACCATGCAGAAGATCGAATTTCAGGGATTGAAGACAGCCTAGCTATTATAGAGAAAGAACATACAACCATCCAAGACAAATCCAAGAAATATGATAGATCTATTCAACACTTGGAAGACACAATCAGAAGACTTAATCTGAGGATAATGGTTTTAGAGGAGCACATAGAGACAGAAGTTAATGGTCTGGGAAATTTGTTTAACAGGATCCTAGCAGAGAACTTCCCAAACATGCAAAAAGAAAGGCCTATTCAGATACAAGAAGCTTTTAGAACTCCAAATAGTCCAGACCAGAATAGGACATACCACTGCCCCATTATAATCCACACAGGATCAATTCAGACCAAAGAAAGGATCCTTAAAACTGTCAAGAACAAAGTATCAATCACCTATAAAGGGAAACCAATTAGAATCACCTCAGATTTATCAGCAGAGACAATCAAAGCAAGAAGAGCCTGGAATGATGTACGCCATACCCTAAAGACAAACAACTATCAACCCAGAATTCTGTATCCAGCTAAACTTTCCTTCATAGCCTCAGGTCAAATAAAAACATTCCATAGCAAAGAAAAACTGAAACAATATATCTCCACCAAACCAGCCCTACAAAAGATTCTTAAAGATGTCCTGCACATAGAAAACCAATAAGACCACAATAAAGGCCAAGAAACCTCACCCAAACTGAGAATCCAAGAACCATAGGAATAACCCAGTTGCCGCAACCCCCAAGAAGGTGGATAAAATGGCAGGAACTCCCAAATACCTCTCAGTCCTATCTCTCAACATTAACGGACTTAAGTCTCCAATTAAGCGACATAGACTGTCTAGTTGGATTAAAAAGCAAGATCCTTCTATCTGCTGCCTTCAGGAGTCACAACTTGCCAATAAAAACAAACACATTTTCAATATGAAAGGCTGGAACAAAATCTACCAAGCAAATGGCCCCCATAAACAGGTGGGAGTTGCAATCCTAATATCAGATAAAATAGACTTCAAATTAAAACTAGTGAGAAGAGATAAAGAAGGTCGCTACATACTAATTAAGGGATCTCTCCTTCAGGAGCATATTACAATCCTAAATATCTATTCGCCAAAAACACAGAGCACCCAAATTTAACCAAGAAACACTACTATAACTCAAATCCCACATAGATCCAAAGACATTAATCGTTGGGGATTTTAACACACCACTTTCCCCACTAGATAGATCAACTCTGCAAAAACTCAACAGAGAAATCGCAGACCTAAACAACTGCATAGATCAATTAGACTTAACAGACATCTACTGAATATTTCACCCAGCAGCATCAGAATACACGTTTTTCTCAGAAGCACATGGAACATTTTCCAAAATAGACAACATTTTAGGCCACAAAGCAAACTTGTCCAAATTCAGAAACATTGAAGATATACCTTGAATTCTCTCAGACCAAAAGGGAACAAAATTAGAACTCAGCACCAAAAGCCACCAAAGAAAATCCTGTAACACATGGAGGCTTAAAAACACACTGCTGAATCAAGAGTGGGTCATGGAAGAGATTAGAAAGGAGATTCAAATGTTCATGATATTCAAGAAAAATGAACACAAAAATTACCAGCTCCTCTGGGACAAAGCAAAGGCAGAATTTAGAAGCAAGTTTATAGCTCTGAGTTCCTACATCAACAAATTGGAGAGATCTGAAACCAACAATTTAATGAGACATCTGAGCCTCCTTAAAAAGAGAAGCAAGAAAAGACCCAATCCAGTAGATGGAAAGAAATAATTAAAACTAAATCAAAATTAAATGAATTAGAATACAAAAAATCATACAAAGAATCAACAAAACGAAGAGTTGGTTCTTTGAAATAATTAACAAAATTGACAGACCCTTGGCAAATCTTATCAGAAAAATAAGAGAACATACCCAAATAAATAAACTCAGAGATGAGAATAAAAACATCACCACAGAAAAAACCAAGATTCAGAATATTATACTGGAATACTTCTCAAAATTTTATGCTAATAAGTTTGAGAACTTGGCAGAAATAGACTTTTTCCTAGCAAATATTGACATGTCAAAACTAAACCAAGATGAGTTAAACCATCTTAACAGGCCCATATCAAGCATTGAAATAGAAACAGCAATAAGAGACCTCGCATCTAAGAAAATCCCAGGACCAGATGGCTTTACAATGGAATTCTACAAAGCCTTCAAAGCAGAGCTCACACCAATACTCCTCCAACTCTTCAATGAAACTGAAAGAGAAAGTTCACTACCGAACTCATTCTATGAAGACATCATAACCCTCATCCTAAAACCAGGCAGGGACTCATCAAAGAAAGAGACCTATAGACTCATTTCTTTGATGAACATTGATGCAAAACTTCTCAACAAAATTATGGCCAATCGACTTCAATAATTCATCCAAAAAATCATACACCACAATCAAACAGGATTCATTTCAGGGATGCAAAGCTGGGTCAATATACACAAATCAATAAATAAATTCATCATATTAACAGGAGCAAGGATAAGAACCACATGGTTATCTCAATAAATGCAGAAAAAGCATTTGACAAGATCCAACACTCCCTTATGATGAAGGTTCTGGAAAAATTAGGAATCCATGGAACATTCCTCAATACAATAAAGGCTGTATATGACAAACCTACAGCAAGCATTATACTTAATGGTGAAAAACAAAAACCATTTCCTCTTAACTCAGGAATGAGACAAGGATGTCCACTCTCTCTACTTCTCTTCAATCTAGTATTAGAATGCCTAGTTACAGCAATAAGACAAGATGCAAACATAAAATGGATCCAAATAGGGAAAGAAGAAGTAAAACTCTCCCTCTTTGAAGATGACATAATCTTGTATTTAAAGAATCCCACAGAATCCACTCCAAAATTACTCGAGCTGATTCAAAATTTTGGTAAAGCAGCAGGTTATAAATTTAACCCTCAAAAATCAATGGCTTTTCTGTATTTCAACAATGAGAAAAGTGTGGCTGAAATTAGGAAAGCAACTCTATTAGTAATATTCCCACATAAAATAAAATACCTAGAAATTAACTTAACCAAAGAAGTGAAGGACTTCTATGATGGAAACTTTAAAAACTTTAAAAAGGAAATCAAAACAGAACTTAGAAAGTGGCAAAAACAAAAACAAAACAAAAAAAAAAAACTCCCATGCTCCTGGATTGGAAAGATCAACATCGTGAAAATGGCAATACTTCCCAAGGCTATCTACAAATTCAAGGCTATTCCTATCAATATTCCAACCTCATTCTTCAAGGAAATAGAAGAAGCAATCCAAAAATTCATATGTAACAATAAAAGACCCCGAATAGCAAAAACGATCCTCAACAGAAAGAACAGTGCTGAAGGAATATCAATACCAAATTTCAAACTCTACTATAAAGCCATAGTAATCAAAACAGCTTGGTACTAGCACAAGAACAGACCTCATGACCAATGGAATAGAATTGAAAACCCAGAAATGAACCTACAGACCTATAGCCATCTAATCTTTGATAAGGGAGCAAAAAAAAAATAGAATGGAAGAAAGATAGCCTCTTCAGTAAATGGTGCTGGGAAAATTGGTTACCTACTTGTAGAAAACTAAAGCAAGATCCTTATATATCACCCTGCACCAGAATCAACTCCAAATGGATCAAAGACCTCAAAGTCAAAGCAGACACTCTGAAATCAGTACAGGATGGAATAGGAGAAACCCTAGGTCTCCTTGGCACAGGCCAAAATTTTCTTAATAGAGACCCAGAAACACAACAAATCAAAGAAAGGTTGGAGAAATGGGATTGCATGACACTGCAGAGCTTCTGCATGGCAAAGGACATAGCTAGCAAGATCAATAGAAAGCCCACAGATTGGGAGATCTTCACTAACCATACAACAAACAAGGGTTTCAGGGTGGGGGGAGAGGGGAGGCTGGGAAGGGAGGTGAAGGGTAAACAAAGGAGGAGGCTGCAATGCTTGGTAAGAAATGTATGCATTATCCTGCCCATGTAATTGTAGCCCCTCTGTACAGTATGTTCTCAAATAAAATAAAATTAAATTAAAAAAAAAACAACAACAAACAAGGGTTTCATATCTAAAATATACCTGGAACTCTCAAAAGTAAATCCAACAACAACAAATCTTCAAAGAAACAACTGCCCAGTAAATAAGTGGTCTAAAGACTTAAAGAGAAACTTCTCTGAAGAGGAAAGAAGGATGGCCAATAGACACATGAAGAAATGCTCAATCTCCCTAGCTATAAAAGAAATGCAAATCAAAACAACATTGAAATACCACCTCATTCCAGTTAGAATGGCTATAATCAAGAACTCTAATAACAACAGATGCTGGAGGAGATGGGGACAGAAGGGAACTCTACTGCATTGTTGGTGGTCGTGCAAAGTTGTTCAACCACTTTGGAAAGTAGTATGGAGGTTCCTCAAAAGACTCCACATAGAGCTCCCCTATGATCCAGCAATCTCACTTTTTGACATTTACCCAAATGTTCACAAACAAGACCACACTAAAGCTACCAGCACGACTATGTTTATTGAAGCCTTATTTACCATAGCTAAGATATGGAACCAACCCAGATGCCCCTCAGTAGATGAATGGATCAAGAAAATGTGGTATATATACACAATGGAATTCTGTTCCTCCATCAGAAAGAATGAGATTGCCCCATTTGTTAGGAAATGGCAAGACTTGGGGAAAAAATTATATTAAGTGAAATAAGCCAGCCCCAAAGAAACATAGGTCCCATGGTTTCCCTTATTTGCAATAGCTAGTATATGTCTGAGTCAAGCAGAAAAGATCAGATTAGTTGTTGTTAAGGAAATGAAGCCTAAGATATGTATTTAAATTTTTTTTTTCATACGATTGTTTCTAACACATTTATAAGATGATTTCTATGTTGCCTTGTACGTTCCTCCCCCACGGTATAACCCCTGCCTTCATTGTATTTGATGTTGTCATAATTTGTGAAGGGGAAGGGAAAAAACAAATTGTTTAACCAGGGAATCAGGTGGACGCATTGCAGCCATGAAATATACAAGTCGTTATGTTGAAAACGAACTTTACAAGTTTGGTGGGGGCAGAGGAGGATTGGGGGGAGGGCCGGCGGGAGAATGGGAAGTGATGGGAAGGGGAAACAAAGGAAGAAGCTACAATGCTTGATAAGGAATGTACTCATTATCTTGCCTAGGTAATTGTAACCCCTCTGTACAGTATTTTCAAACACACACACACACACAAAGAAAACAAATTAGAACAATCTTGAATCAGTACTAATGTTGCAACACTAGGTCCTTGAAAAACAGGAGCAGGCCTAACCAAAACCCAGTAGACAGAAATAATACAAATTCGATTAAAGATGTAAATAAATTAGAGTCTCAAAAAAAAACATACAAGAAATCATAATTGACTTTTATATACTAGTAGTTCACAAATTCACTCAATGAATATCAATGTAGATATTTTTAGAAATAGACTCAAGCAGCCCAAACCAGTGAACAAAAAAAAATCTAGAATTAGCCGGGCGCTGGTGGCTCATGCCTGTAATCCTAGCTACTCAGGAGGCTGAGAACTGAGGATCACGGTTCAAAGCCAGCCCGGGCAGTAAAGACTGTGAGACTCCTATCTCCAATAAACCACCAGAAAATCGGAAGTGGCGCTGTAGCTCAAGTGGCAGAGCGCTAGCCTTGAGCTGAAGAGCTGAAGGACAGTGCCCAGGCCCAGAGTTCAAGCCCCACGACTGACAAAAAAAAAAAAAAATTTAGAATTCTAAGAAACAACATTCTGTTTGAGTTTTAAAAATTTTCTCTGTTGTTATTATTAAGGTGATTTATAGAGGGATTACAATTACATAAGTCATGTAATGAGTACATTTCCTTTTATAGAATATCTTCAGTTCCCTCACTTGTTCCTCATTCCTCCCTCCTGTCCCCATCCATGTGTTAAATCATCAATGTTCAATGAATTCCACTACTGCAATTTTCACCCTTTTCCCTAAAGCTCTGTGCCCACCTCCCACCTTCCTGAAGACGTACAATGAATATACCATGCATATGGTAAAGAAGACAGAATCATCACATTCTATAATGAACAACAAACACAAAAACAAAAAAGGAGTCTTTTGTTTCCATATCTCATACTTTGAGTACGTATATCATGTTATATAAATATAATTGTTTTTATCATAAAATCAATTCAGGAATTAAGGTGTGATAACTTACAATGTTGCTTTCTATTTAATAATTCTTTTTGTTTTAACATTAAAGTTGTCGTGAAGTTGAAGTAATAATGAAATTTGAATGTTCAGATTTAAAGTTAAAATTTCAAAATGTCTAACAGTTCCATTTTGGCAACCAAAATGAAAAACAGTGATGTTTTATCCTCATGAATGTCATTATTTCATGGGCCAAAAAGGAAAATAAATGCAATATTAATTCAGTGGAAATAAGAAATCAAATACTTATGCAATGCCTCAATTCCACAGATTATGAGATCTATTGATAAAAGTAATAAAACTTGTAAAGTTGGTTTTTGGACATAACATCTTGTACATCTCATTGTTGCAATGGGTCCACCTATATGCTATTAAAACAATGTGTTTTTTTTTCCCTTCTCCTCCAGAACTTATACCAATGGGGAGATGGAAAGGGATGGGAAGGGGAAATAAAGGAGAAGGCAAAAATGCTTGATAAGAAATGTACTCATTACCTTATCCATGTAATTGTAACCCCTCTGTACGGTATTTTCACAATTAAAAAATAAATAATAAATAATTTTAGAAACCCAGGACTGGCAAAAAAAATTTATTTTAAGAGAAAAAGACTAATAAAACTTGTTTTAAGTAGATTACTTAAGACATGAAGCACGTGATAATTTTCTTTTCTAGGTGAAGTTGATATAGAAATCAAAGCACAAAGATTCCAGAGTTCTGTGTGCTTGATATATGTTGATTTACACATATGCTTGACTCATCTCAACGTTATTTGAAGATAACTGAGAACAGGACTAGAATTTAAAAAGTCACTCAAATGTTTAGCTTTATTTTGTGACTAAATATGTCTTTTTATATCTATTTATTTTATTTGAATAATGTGGTAAATTTATTTAGGTCACATCAACAATAATGAGAAATAAACAGCCCCTAGCTCCTTAAAAGACAATAAGACAAAAAGGAAACAACAAAGAAAAAAATTGAACCTCCTTTTGCACGTGGTCTTTGTATACTGTGGTGCTTTGTAATTGTGGATTATGTGCTATCACATGAATCTGGGCTCAAATTACAAGGACTACTGGAAGAAATTTTCAAAATCTAGAGCAGCTAACACAGCTGTGCAGTTGTTTGTGGGTTTCACTACAGTAGCAGCTGGGCATAAACTGTACAAAGGAAATAATTCTACTGCTTTGCAGGCAAGAATGTGATGAAAAGCATACTTTTATCTTGTTAGATGAAATAAGAAAACCACACTTTAAAAGCTTACTAAACGATCATCCCTTTAAAGAACAGTACCATTTTTAAGGCACTCTAGATAATTCAAGTCCTTCATCCCCCCCACAACCATTACTGCCAGTCACAAATCATTGCCAAGTGAATTTCCAGTTGTTTTTGATGTTTCAAATGGCTTAGGAGTAACACCAAAAATAATTCAAGTTGTTGAGAATATTTAATTTAGAATATGCAAACAAATCAGATTCAACTCCATAGCGTAACCTTTAGGAAAAATGAATTAAGGAATATGGCATGTCCTTTGTAATTTAATATTAGACATGATGGCAAAATGCCGGAAACAGACTCTGCAAGAAGGAAACAGAAGTCTTTGATAAGATATATTAAAGATTACCTAGGGACAAGTAATTTTACCTACATTTTCTATTATATGATCGCATATTTTTGTCTGCTAATCAGAGACTCAGAAAGATTTTTAATTATTATATGAAAAATGAATCATCATGAATGAATGAAATCAGGGAGTAAATGGCTCAGGAGCTGGATGTTTCTTTTAAATATTCTCATTATTTTGAATGATCTGGTATTTTTGTATGTGTGGAATTATGAATGTATTTTATATCTGGGCAGGAAAGTTTGATTATTAGATCATTGTCTGATACTCAATGTCAGGAACCTAACCTGAGTCAGAATGGTAAATATGTGTGTATGTGTGTGTGTGTGTGTGTGTGTGTGTGTGTGTGTGTGTGCACGTGTGTGTGTGTGTGTGTGTGTGTGTGCGCGCGCATGCGCACGTGTATGCCTGCAAATCTGTATTTAGAAGGAAGAATCTTATTTCTCTCAAGGTATATACTTAATTGTATTAGTTATACTACATTAATGACAGCAGATAAAGGTAATTAACATTTTGGGCCATATGTTTATGTTTCTATGATTGCATGAACAAACTAAAAAGTTATGTTTGGGGTATGATTTTTGTGGAAGGTCAGTAGAAAATATAAACATTTGGAATCTTGA
>NW_027204022.1:0-43546 GCF_024711535.1 Dipodomys merriami | reverse complement strand
TAATCCATCATGCCATTTAAATGTAGTTTATCTACCCAGAAAACAAACACAAGTACTTCCCAGGTGAAAAAGGTGAACTATGTCCTTTGTCATGTAAATTTGTGTTCCCCCCCCACCACTACCACTGTCAACATAAGAAAAGGAGTGAGCGCTGGAGAATCATCCCATCAAATCAGACCAGGTGAAGACTAAGTTGCTGCTCCAGGCCCAGGACTAGAGAGAGGTGAATGCGGAAGGAACTCCATTTCATATTGCACATTGGCGTGAATGCAGTCTCAGAGAGTGAGCTTGGATGCCCTGCTGTTGAAACTCCAATAAGAAGAGGACAATGCAACTCCATTAGTCACCACCCTGCCTCTGGACATTTCCATCCTTTCATTAAAAATGAAGCTGGCAAAAGCAGAACTCTACCCCAAGAACAGTCACGATGTTATTTTCAAGCGCGTTCCTCCCTTGCTTTTCCTTCCGCGGGGCCCTGGACAGCCAGAATAGAGCTCCTCCCCATCAGGCTTCACAGTGGCCCTGTGGAGTGCACAGAGGTGTCCTGAGGAGCAGCGAGCAGGTGTGGGACCAGATCTCTTCTCCCAGCCTCCCTCTCCAGTCCCCTCTCCTTCCCATCTCCAACTGCATTCTAAATCCCAATGGCCTAAATTAGCCCTGGGGTACAGGTCACACCAAGAGCAGAGAGGGGGTACAGGTCACACCAAAAACAGAGAAGGGATACAAGTCACACTACCAAGAGCAGAGAGGGGATAGAGTCATACCAAGAGCAGAGAGGAGGTACAGGTTAAACACTGAGAATAGAGAGGGGTACAGGTCACACCACTGTGAGCAGAGAGCATCCTATGGGGAGGGGAGAAGATGGCACCCACCAAGGCTGATGAGCAGGAAACCAAACCACACTCCCGCAAACAACCACACACACACACCAAACAACCACACACACACACCCCAAACAATCATAAACATCCCAAACAACCACACACATCCCAAACAACTACACACATCCCAAACAACCACACACACCACAAACAACCACACACATCCCAAACCACACACTTCCCAAACAACTACACACACCCCAAACAACCACACATACCCCAACCACACACACCCCAAACAACCACACACACCAAACTCAGCAGCATTGCTGTTTTGAGACACATCTGCCTGGATAGTCTTCCATCTCCATGGACCAAGAGTGAGGCTAAGGCTTTGGGCCTAGTCAGGGCTTGGACCTCGACTGTCAATAAATAAGCCATATATGCTGCTCATCCGATGATGTCAATTCGCCAACACAATCACTGGGTGCATCTAAGGTTTGGGCTCAGTAGGATAACAGTGGGACAATACATCCTCAGCTACATGCTGGTGGCTGGCACCTATCATCTCAGCTACTTAGCAGGCTGACATTAGAAGGATCAAGGTTCTAGGACAGACCGGGCAGAAAGGTCCACAAGACACTGTTTCTGGGGGAGAAAAACAGTGCGGTGACATGGGCCCGGGAGTCCAACATCACCAGTGAACCTAGAGGAGGTGGATTCAGACACAGTCATACAACATTGGCAGAAAGCAAAGGAACCTAGAGGCAAGGTTCAAGTGGTAAAGCATCCGTATAACAAGTGCAAGGCTCTGAGTTTAAACCCTAGGATCACCAAAATTTTGAACAGCAAAAATGAGCAAAATGTGCTCATTTTAGGGCTTGTCCTGAGTCAAACCCCAGCATACAGGCTTGCATAACCCTCATTGCAACCTTGTGTGTGTTTACTTGACGTCTGAGAAAGAGTGGCTCCAAACCCAGAAACACTTTGCGATTCTACAGATGGAACTCAATCCCAGCTCCCTAAAAAGAGCTGTGGGTGAAGTGTGTCCTTTCTCCTCTGGACCAGGGTTGACATGGTCTCAAGGCCTGGCCCGGCCACATCTGTGACATTCACGGGTCAGTGAGTGTGGCCCTGTGTGTGCTCTCTCTACCTCTGTGGTTCAGACAGTTAACATGTCCTAGAATTCCAGGTTTTGAGCCAGGTGGCCTGATGTCCCCACCTGGCACATCAAGACACTTACATTTCAGTCTCATCACTTGTGGCCTGAAAATAGCAACACAGTCCAATGTATGGAAAAGAAGAAGGAAGAAAAAGATGGGAACGTCTCCCCCAAAGTTTCAAAGGCTCCTCAAGTTGACAACAGAAGGCAATAGGAGACTCAGCATGAGAATGTGGCACCCAAAATAAAGGCCTTTATCAAAAACTTCCCAGTGGATGGGGAAACTGAGTCTCCAAGAGGCAGACGGTGACCCTAGGCTCTTCCTGCCCAGGGGTAGGTAGAGATGTGGGCTGGAGCTTGAAGTATCTGTGCACCTGTTTTAACCCAGTCAGCACGTGGGTCAGGACACTGGTCCTCTTATACAACATCCTCCACTGCCTCCCCCAGTCTCCAAAAGGTAGGATGTATGCAGGGTGCACAAAGAATCGGCACTGAGAACAGGCAAATCCCTGGGAGCCCACAACACAGATGCTTCAATGTATATTATGTACATCCTGGAAAATCACACATGCTCTTGAAAGTGCAAAGTCAGACTTCCTCTTCCCTCCCTCTCACTTTCCCTCCTCACAGGCTAAGCCTTATGCAGAGGTGATAAAAATCAGCCTCAGGATCCAAACCAATGTCCTCAGTCCTGCAAACCCTTCCAGGAGGCAGGGTGGCAGAGCCAGGCTGCCAGTAGAACACACACACAGACACACACACACACACACACACACACACACAGACACACACACAGACACACACACAAACAGACACACACACACACACACACACATACACACACACACACCGCTCATCCCAGAGATGGCTTATTGATGCAATTACATGGTTCAAAGCCAGTGGCACCTGACAGGGGAAGAAAAAGACAAAACCAGAAAGGGAGGGATGGCCCCAGCACTACTCCCTTGGGCCGGCTGTACAAGTGCCAAATGCCTTTTCCTTGTGAACCACAGAGGCAGGTGCGGGCCGGCAAGCAGACAGGACCACAGCCCTGGCAACAGGAGGAAGTGGTAGTTGAGGTTTCCCGATAGATCTCCTGATCCTCTCTGGACCTCAGGACCTCTCCTAGGCTCCCCAGTGCTTTCCCTCTCTGGTCTCTGCTTGGCCTGCTCAAGAGGGACAGACAGACAGAAGTTAAAAGAGCAAGATTAGTTTCCTTTCACCCCTAACCCATCTCCTCATCCCTGTCCAGGGGCAGGGAGTACAAAGGTGGACACACAGGGAATCAAGAGCTCCAGGCTGCTGCCATTGGATCAGTGGGAAACTGGGCTGTTTGCATTTCCAAGTGCTGAATGGCCGGCCACTGTGATGTCCATGTTGATAATTCCTGATGCTTTGTATTCCAGCAAATGTTTAATCCCTCACTGATCAATAATCCTCACTCGGCTGTTCTTTTTTCCCTTTTTTAAAGAACCAAATCCCTTTTTACTCTTCAAATCCTTGAATAAAATTAGGCTGCTTTAGCCCTGGATGCGTTATTCCTCAAAGAAGCTGTGTGGTTTCATAACCTCGGTTGGGGTATTTTTAAAGGGACTGCCTAGACACACTTGTTCTTGGTGTCACCTAACTTGTCTCTGCAATTGCTGTGTGTTATAAGCTGGTCTCCTCAGACACTGCTTTCAACACAGATCTACTTTTTTTTTCGCTCAAAAGAAGAAAATAATTCAAAGTGAAGTTATTTGCCCTAACTAAACCAGTGAGTCTAATCTTTGCATTCCTGGCTTACACTTAAGTCCTTCTGTACAACTTGATTTCTACCTTCCATCTATAATTTCTTTCCAAAACCATATTGAAAAGAAAACAGCTCCATTCCTAGGCCATCTTAAGAAGCTGTACTTCTTTCTTAGAGGCACGGCTGAATGTTTTGGAAAATGCACATGACACATGGAAAGAGACAACGGCTCTGTGCTCACAGGGGATGGGCTGGCAGGGGGGTCTCACAATCCACTCCAGGTCCACCAAAGTTCCACAAACAACGGCAACAGAAAGAAACTGCCTTTCATCTGTAGCAGCAACCAAAGCAGCAACTTTCACCAAAGCTAACCCAAGCCAGGAGTACATCCCACACACACCAACCACTTCCACAGTTAGCCCATAAGAGCCCAAGCAGCTCACCACAATATGTATTAGAAAAACACATAATTTGTGGTGGAGAAAGAAGAGTCTCTCATACAAAAAAGAAAAAAAGGGGGGGGGAAGCTCTTTCAAATGCAATTAACCAAAAGACATATTTCCCCTGTGTTTGTAAAGATCACTCTATGAGAAGCATAGTTTTTGTGTGAGAGGAGGGGGGGGTGGAGAGAAATGGGTTATCCCCACTAGTTAAGAAAGACAATTAAATTACTGGAGATTACCTTCATCATTAAGGAGAATGGGCTTTATTCATATTTACAGACCTAAGCAGACTTCAGTTTCCAGGTCACAAATGAATCTCTTCTCGTCTCAGATGCACATGTGGACACTGACATGGGCTGCTGTTGAGTTGATTGGATAATAATCTTATTCTCAAGCTCCTGCTGGAAAGAAGAGCTCCAGAGGAGGGCAGCAGGGGGAGGGGGAGATGGGTGAGGGAGGGAGGGAGGGAGGGAAGCGAGGAAGGAAGGAAGGAAGGGATAAAAAGAAGAATCCAATCATGTATTCTTCCTGGTTGGAATAAAAACGTAACCCCAGTATCCTGGAAGGGTTTCAAACACAGGCGAACAGTGTGCAGGAGGGTGTGTTAACAGCATGCCTTACCGGTGTGGCCTGCCTGAGACACTCTTAATGAATATTACTTCCTTCCCATTGGCTGTTCCCGCTAGAAACCCAGACCCATCCCTCCTTTCAGAAGTCAGTAATTCAGCTCCAGCCAAAGTCCAGAAAACATGCTCACGCAGGGACAAGGCTCCACCACCGATCCATAACCTTTGTGTCCTACAGTCAACCTGACCAACAGTACATAGGAGTGAATTTTTTCTGCCTTGGGTTGTGTTCCCAGCTTTGTGTCTGTTCTAAACTGAAGGTCCATCAAAGAAAAGAAAAATAGACAGCTTTCTTTAGAGAGAACATGCTGTCCTAAATGCTGGGGAGAAAGAACTTTCTCAATCAGGCTTCCAAAACCAGATCTGAAACGTTGTCTATATCTTAAAATCCATCCAGGTGATTTTTTTTTTAAAAACTCTGTGCCAAAATAAAGTAAAATCCCCAATTAATATATGTCCTTTTGTGGACTGAAGCTTCATCTCCCTCTGAAATGTCACATACCAATGCACCCTTTGAAGAGCTGTTCAGAATCACTTGGAGCAGCAATATCTAAGCAGTACACAAATATGCATTCAGGTGACAGGATGACTAAGTTTTCTTTTCCAAACAATGCTCTTCTCCCTAACTTCTCCTGTCTGCTTACTGACAGGAGACCTGATGTTCTCAACATTTTAAAGCAGATTAATTTTTGAGAATCTGAGCAGATATAATTCTTGCTCATAAGAAAAAAAAAGCAACAAAAAATTGAAGGTGGGACAGAAGAAATGGAGAAAAACATTTTATTTTAAAAAATAGTAATAATAAAATATTTTGTGGCCTATTCAGTATTTCCCATATATAATTTATTAAAATTAGATCAAATTACGAATATTAAGTGCTCATTTGAACTAAAGTGCTTCCTCTTTCATACATACACGCACACACAAACAATTTGTGTTGTATCAGTTTCAGAAGGCAACAGAAACTCTAAGGATACAAAGAAATATGCTGTCCCCAGCCTCTAATACAAAGCATGCTGGGCAGCCCTGAGCTCCTGGATTACTGAAAGGTGTTTCTGTGCATATAATAGCAAGGCCTCCACCTCTCCCTCCCTGCCTGTAACTCATTGCACAGCTGCAGGAAGCTGTGGCTCTAGTCCCCTTATCTAAGGTCCTTGGTCCTTGTTCCATAAACTATTTTCCTTACCACTATTAAATAAATGAGATGTCCTTCCTGTAATTCTAGGTTTCTGTGTTTAGAATGGAGGTGATTTTGTTTATAATGCTTTGCTGAAGAGGGAAGAATAAAACTGAGCTCTCGCTCCAAGAGTGTTTATTTATGCTATTATAAGAGCAAACTAACTTTTCAGCACTTAGATAAAAAATCAGTTTGCAAAGGCTAAACAACTTTCCTGTCCCTACACCAAGAGTGGGGGTAAAATAAAAATATTCATTTGACCTAAGACGATCACATGAGAGTTGTAAGAGTCTTCCCCCCACTCTTGAGAAAAGAGGGTAAAACCTGGGCCATAACCAGTGCCTGAGTCTGCCATGACCTCATCTAGGGGCCTTCAGCCTATGTCTGTGTGGGGTGTGTGTGTGTGTGTGTGTGTGTGTGTGTGTGCTTCAGCCTGTCTGTGTGGTGTGTGTGTGTGTGTGTGTACACCAATGCAGACAAAGTCCCTATGTGCGGCCGATGGCCTGGTGTACTAGGGTGGCATGGTTCCTCAATAAGTGTAAATTACATCCACGTCTCCAGATTTGTTTCCATGAACTATACTAGAAAAATGCATCTTAACCAAAGAAAGATATATATTATCACAGATACAAGATCATATATAGTATGTGATATATCATTGTATGATTCAATTCATACAGAGCTGTAGGCATAAAAATAACTTAAGTGGATATTGTTCAAAGTGGTAGTCATTCTGGAAGGTAGCAGCTTGGAGAGACCTTAACTTATGAGGCACTTTTTGGAGTGCTGGAAGCGTTCCATTTCCTGATGGGAGTGGTACGTATAGGGGGACTCATGTGTATATTTGCCATTGGATTTTATACTTTCTAGTATGTGAGTCATTCCTCACCAAAAAGAAAAAAAGAATCTACCAAGTAAGTTCAGTGATCATTGATGACTTCTTTAAAATACATTATTTTTGCCAACTTCAAAAAAAAATCTGTGAGAAAAAAACGGATTCTTTGCTCTGTTCATTATGAGAACAAAATCAAATGTGAATAATTTAGTGACGGGTTGAGGTTTGACATCTCAAAGCGTTTGGGGCCTGAATTTTTCAGAAGCTCTTGGTTTCACGGTTCACGTTGGCACTCCAGGGCTTCACATCATCAGAATTCAGATATCTGCACTTGGCAATTTTATATGTGGACATCTACACGTCACATTCTAACAGCACATCAAAACTCATTACATCCAGAAGCAAGTTTGTTATCTCAAAATAGGCACCTTCTTAACCACCTGCCCCCACCAAATTCCTTCACCTTGTTCTATTTTTGTGTCAGAGAGTTTCTCCTTTTCTCATTACCCACTTGGAAATTTGTCTTTGAGTAACTCAGCTGTGCTTTCATACTGACTTTCCACATCTCTCACATCCTACTCTTGGCCACCACTCCTATGAGCGTATTAGCAATGAACGCCTAATTAGTATTATGGTTCCTGTCTCTGCCTCCACAACACCACCGAGGAAATCTTCCCTCTGTGCTCCTGACAGTCCTCTGCTGCTGCAGCACAAAACCCGTCCTCAATGTGACATTCAAGGTCTCCTCTAGCCTCCTCTCCCCACGCCTCCACCGCAACCCTACTGTCCCACTGCACCTCACCAGCACAGGAAGGGACCGGGCATATTCCTCCCCCACCACCCCTGCTCGTGCCTCGAATCCTTCCTTTCTATGACATCCAAATATTGCATACCTCATAAAGACAAAACATTCACTGTCTCCCTGAGATGATTTCTGTGAAATGGCTTTCCCCATTGAAGTGCCTGTGTGGTTCTATCAGTGGTCAGGCAGGTAATTCTCACCTATGCCAATGTCTCCCAGTGTTCGCTGCCCCTTTTATATTGTGGTTTTGTTATCAGTGGTGGCACACATCAGTTTATAAATACAATGCACCTTGATCATGCCACCCCTTCATCATTCTCTCCCAACTCTCCCAAAACCAGCCCTGTTCTCAATTCTTGGTTTCACAGGATACATGTTAAGTATTATGGTTGCCTTCCTCTCTTCGTTCATCCACCCTCCCTCCCCTTGACCTACTCATACCTTTAAAGTGCCAGTTTCCTGGTATTCATTTCATTGGACTATGAGTTTGTTTTCCTGGGGAATTTTACCATCCGAATTCTCCCCTGCAAATACCATACTTCAGTTAATACATCTGTGTACACTTGCATACAAACTGTGTCTGTTTAATTGTACACTTACGAATTAGTTTCTCATTTCCATGTGTGTAAGGCCTTGTCTTCACAAAGTAAAATAAGAAAATTTCCAAGTTGAAAATTATATTAAGTGAAGTAAGCCAAGCCCAAAGAAACATAGGTCCCATGGTTCCCCTTATTTGCAATATCTAGTATATGTCTGAGTCAAGCAGAAAAAGTCAGATGAGGTAATGTTTGGGAAATAAACCCTAAGATATGTATTCAAATGTTTTCTTTCATGCGATGGTTTCTAACGCATTTATAAGATTATTTCTTTGTTGCTTTGTATGTCCCTCCCCCATTTTATAACCCCTACTTTCACTGTATTTGATGTCGGTATAATTTGTGGAGGGGAAAGGGAAAAACAAGTCATTTAAACGAGGATACAGGTGGACCCATTGCGACAATGAGAAGTACAAGTTGTCATGTCGAAAACGAACTTTACAACTTCGGTGGGGAGGGGGAGGGGAGGATTGGGGGAAGGGGGGATGTGAAGGGATGGGAAGGGGAAACAAAGGAGGAGGCTACAATGCTTGATGATAAATGTACCCATTATCTTGCCCATGTAATTGTAACCCCTCTGTACAGTATTTTCACAATAAAAAAATATAAAAAAAATTTCCAAGTTGATGAACTCCAAAGCCAAGTGTTATTTTTTCTCTATGACTCAAGTGTCTCAATGAAGATCTGCTCAGAAGTCGAACTCACAAATTACTAAGTTAGAAACATCAGCAGGGAATCTGTGTTATGTTTGCATTGCATTTAAAATGTCCTTACTAGGATATATATCAACAATAGAATGATGATCTTTTATGTTTGCACAGGCTTTTATGCCCCACCTAAAGTATCTCCTGATTCCCCAACCTTTCAAGTGAAGACAACAGCTTTTATTGGGGTGATTTTTTTGGGGGGGTCCAGTCATGGGGCCTGAACTCTGGGCCTGGGTGCTGTCCCTCAGCCCTTCAGCTCAAGGCTAGCACTCTATCACTTGAGCCACAGAGCCACTTCCGGCTTTTTTCTTTTTGCTTATGTGTTGCTGAGGAATCGAACCCAGGGCCTCAGGCATGCAAGGCAAGCGCTCTACCACTGAGCCACCTTCCCAGTCCTGGGGCCATTTAACAGAGCAAAGCCACATTCTGGAGACAGATAGTCCAATTTCCTTTGGAACAAAGAGACGAAGTTCTCCAACTCTGGCAGACCTGAAGTCAATGCCAGTTCACGTGATTACCTGATGCTGAATTACTTAACTTCTTGTGTAAAAAGATAGGGCTGCAGAGGTGCCCACCTCCTATGTGTTGTGAAGATGATTTGAGGAAATGCCAGGCATCAGGTGCTATGCAGAGAAGAAAGTCATCAGGGGCAGAACTCCCATGCTGCACCCAGAACCTCCCCCTACACCTCGCCCCCACTACACCCCCCACGGCTCCCACCGCACCCTTCCATCCCCACCGTGTGGGCCTCCCCACTCCCGGCTGGCCAGTCACCCCCTGACCTGGGCCGCCCTCCCGCTGGACCAGACACCCCTCCACCACTAATGGGATCCTGGCTGCACAAGGCCTCTGTCGGCTCTGCAGGCCGGGGAGACAGCGCCCTCAAGTGGCCACCTGCGGAGCAGCACCTGCTGCCCTGTCCAGGGGGGCGGGCGGGCCCAGAGCCTGGCCAGGCAGCTCCCCCACCAGGCACAGGGCCCCACCCAGCCTCCCTGCTGTGCCAGGTGCCCTCCTCACCAGTCTCTCTGAGATGAGGGTGAAGTTGGTCCAGACTGCCTCCAACTGAGAGCCTCCAACCTCTGCCTCCAGGACCGCGGGGACCACGGAGTGGTGGGCGTTGGGTGCAGTCAGGGTGGGAGCCAAGGCCAGGCTGGGCCTGCCAACCCTCAGCCCGGCTGGCCCCACTGATCCCCCTGACCCAGCGACCCTACGACCCTGGCCCCGCGCAGAGCAGCAGGTGACCCACAAGCTCTGTGCTCTGCTCCCTGAAGAGCCACGGAAGAGCGGCCCGGAGCATAAGGCAACATTCACACCCAGCACCTAGGACAATGGAATGACTCACACTAACACCACACACACAATCACACACACCACACACGGTCACACTCCACACACCACACACACCACACACGCTCATTCAATCACACCACACACACCACACGCTCACAGTCAATTACACCACACACACGCTCACTCACACACCATACACCACTCACACCACACACCACACATGCTAACACTCAATCACACCACCCATTTTACTCACACCACATATGTTCACACTCACAATCACACTACACACGCTCACTCAAATCACACCACCCACACACCACACATGCTCATACACCACACACCACACACCATACATGCTCACTCACATACACCACACACGATCACACCACACCACACCTACAGCACTCACACCACACTCAGTCATACCAAACTCACACCACACAGTCATACCACACTACTCACACTCACACTCACCACACACCAAAAGTACCACACACTACATGCTCACTCACTTAATCACACCACACACACCACACTCACACTCAATCACACACACCACACATGCTTGCTCACAATCACACCACTCACACCACATACACCACACTCACACCACATGCTCACACTCATACCACACCACACACACACCACACATGCTCAGTCACTCAATCATACCACACACACCACACACACACTCAATCACATCACACACACACCACTCACGCTCACACATACCACCCATCACCCACACTCACACTCGCACACTCACCACACACCACACACACACACACACAACCCCCCGGTCTGTCACCTTGAGCTGAAGAGCGCAGAGACAGCACCCAAGCCCAGAGTTCAAGCCCCACAACTGACCCCTCCAAAAAAATATCTTGAACTGAACATAGCATATATGTATATATGTGAAATAACATGGCAAAATTCCTTTGTGTAATACACACTTAAAAAATGAATGATAGGAAAGTAATATAGGCTCTTCTGGGTGATCAGGTACTAGCAGGAGGGAAGAGGGACAAGGAGAGGGCAAATTAAGTACTTTACACATGTATGAAAATAGAATAAAACTTATTTTCAACGATTTGTATGCATGTATGGAAATGTCTGAGAGCTAATATAGTAGAAGCCAGGCACTGGTGGCTCACGCCTGTAATCCTAGCTACTCAAGAGGCTGAGATCTGAGGATCGAGATTCAAAGCCAGCCTGGGCAAGGGAAGTCCCTGACACTCTATCACCAATTAACTACCAGAAAACTGGAAGTGGTGCTGTGGCTCAAGTGGTAGAGCTCTAGCGTTAAGCTGAAGAGCTCAGGGATGGTGCACAGACCCAGAGTTCAAGTCCCACAACTGACAAAAAATAAATAAATAAAGAAAAAAAAGACAGTATATATGGCTTTAAATCTAATATATTAAACTTTATTCTTAGGAGTAAATAACCAAGCATTTCTCAGTTTTCTGAGGTCTCATTAGCAGTATAATAATTTCAGTAGTTCATCTAGACATAAAAAGTCAAAGTTTATTCCATAAATAAGAACACAATTTAATCCAAAATTACTAAGAGTCTTAAATGCCATCTTATTTTCCTCTACCTATGATGATATTTTTTCCTCCAAGACTGAATAAATAATACTAAACTAAGTGGGTATCCAATGACTCACCTGTACACTTGAAAATTTCACTTTTGGATTGTTATCTATCTCCCATAAGCCTTCATTGAAGCCTTTTTATTTATTTGGTTTGCCATACTTTTCCTTATTTTCTGAGTAAGGAAATATATCCTTTGGTCCTAAAAAAGCACTAAAACAGAAGAAGATAATAAGTGCAATGCAACCTCAAATAAATATATACATAGTGCATTACTAAAATAACACTATTATATGATGCATTTCATAAAATACAAATTAAAGGGAAGACAAGGATATTAAGTCTGATGAATTCATTTCAATGAACACAATCTTACCAACACATGAGAAGGCTCTAAGTACTGGCAGAACAAATGTTGGAAAAGTCTTTTTGGGGGGAGTATGTATACAGATATTTGGGCTTGAAGTCAGAGCCTCCCACTATTGCTTAGCTTTTTTACTTAAGGCTACAGTCACTCTACTACAGCCATAGTTCCACTTCCAGCTTGGAACACAAGAGAGCCACACAGACTTTTCTTCCAGGCTGTCTTAGAAATTTGATCCTCATATCTCAGGCTGAATAGCTAGGAGTATAGGTGTGAAACACCAGCCACCTGGCTTCTAAAATATTTTTAGGTTCCATTTCTTTGCAGAACAATAAATGTTTTCTGTTTAGAGGTAGGGATAAAGTAGGCTATATTTTATTCCAAATACTACTGTTTTTTTTTTCGTTTACAGTACTAAGGATTGCATCCAGGTCTCACAGAAACAAGTCAAGCACTAAACCACAGAACTACATGTCAATCTGATATACTTTATTAATTCAGTAATGAGTTCCTAGATCCATAACACCAACTCATTTACATGAACTTTTTTTTTGGTACAGATCCTGGGCCTTGAACTCAGAGCCTGGGCACTGTCCCTGAACTTTTGTGCCCAATGCTACAGCTTTAGACCACTTGAGGCATAGCTCCACTGTTTACTGAAAATGGGATTCTCGTGAACTTTTCTGCCCAGACTGGCTAAGAACCTCAATTCTCAGATCTCAGCCTCATGTGGCTATTAGAGGCAGGAATCACCAGCACCTGGTCTCATTCAGTTTAATTGAACAGGCTTTTCAGGCCCAGAGTTCAAGCCCCACGAACGACAAAAAAAAAAAAAAAAAAAAAAAAAAAAACTTCTCCCCCAAACTGGACAAAGCCAGGCTGGGGAGAAAAAAAATCACCAAGTCTGAATAACCAGCAGAGATGATCTGGAAGCATGGTTCAAGTGGTAGAGAACCAGCCAAGCAAACGAACCAGGCTCAATGCCTCAAAGCTCAAGCTCAAACTCTAGTACTGTGAAAAAACAGAAAGTACCTAATTTAAACATCATTATATACTTCTAATTAAATATGAACACATTTTCATGTCAGTAATTATTTAATACATTTTGCTAAATGGACCTATCAATCTATTGTTTGAGCACTTTTTCTGTGTCAATAGTGAGGGCTTGAACTCAAGGCAAGGCTTCATACTCTTGCTGTCTTTTTTCTGCTCACAGCTGGTGTTCCATCACTTGAGTCACACACTCCAATCTGCTTTTCTGATGGTTAATTGGGATTCCCAAGCACTTTTCTTTGGGCTTCAAACCAAGATACTCAGATCTCAGTTCTCCTAAGTAGCCAGGAGGCTGCAATATTTTAAAAGTCTGGGACCAGTGGCTCATGCCTGTAATCTAGCTACTCAGGAGGCTCAGTCTGATGTTGATTTGAAGCCAGCCAGGGAGAAAAGTCCAAGGGACTCTCCGATTAACGAGAAAAATCCTGGAAGTGCAGATGTAGCTCAAGTAGTAGCACACACCAGGCCACTGAAAAAGCCAAGCAAGAGTATAAGACCTTGAATTCAATATTCAGCATCAGCACACACAAAAAAATAAAATAAATATTGTAACAGTAAATATACTGCTCAATGTTTGATCTTCACAATCAATTCGAAGTATAGGTGGGGTAAAGAATATGCTCAAGACTGATAAGTCAAAAACAAAGCTGATGAACAAAATAACTCTCCATGGGGATACAATCCCCTAAGATTCCTGAATAGTACATAAATTAGCCTAGAGACCGCACCGCTAGTTACCAAGGAACACCTTATGGTGGCTGTGGCTATGGTTTTCTCTTAGAAATGTTCCATTTTCAAATGGCCTACAAAAAGTGTTTTATATGCAAAATGGAAATAGGACATAATCTAATTACATTTTCATAACAAATACAAAAAAATTGTGAAGCCAAGAACCCATGGATCACACCTGTAATTTAGCTATTCAGGAGGCTGAGATCTGAGGTTCATGGTTAGAACCCAGCTCAAGCAGAAAAGGCCATGAAACACTTATCTACAATTAACTATCAAAAAGGCAGAAGTGAAACTGTGGCTCAAGTATAAGAGCACCAGCCTTGCACCAAAAACAAAAACACTAAAGGAAAATGCCTAGGCCCTGAGTTCAAGTACTGGTACCAGCTCGAGAAAGAGATTAAAGGGAGGAAAGAAGGGAGGAAAGGGAAGAAGGAAAGAAGAGAGGGGAGGGAGAGAGGAAAGGGAGAGAGAAAGGAAGGAATGAAGGAAGGAAAATTGTGAAAGTTCAGAGGAAAAAAAATCAGAACACAACAGGTTTAGAAATTCTAAAATATAAAAATATTATTCTTTCTCTTTAGAACTTTCCTTTTATTATTTGCTTTTTAAAAGCAATGAGAAAATTAAGCAGTAAATTCCAAATCTAACAGTAAACTTATGTGGATTGAAGTTCTTTTGCAAATATATAGAAAAGCAGTTATGTATCTGATTTTACCTTTTTACTAAACAGTATGGATGCCCATAAGAAAGCCCATACAAAGTCACCACAAACTTAGAACGTTTTTTTTTTTGGGGGGGGGGCTCCAGTCATAGGGCCTGAACTCTGAGCCTGGGCGCTGCACTTGAGCCATAGCGCCACTTCCGGCTTTTTTCTTTTTGCTTATGTGGTACTAGGGAATCGAACCTAGGGCCTCAGGCATGCAAGGCAAGCACTCTATCACTGAGCCATCTTCCCAGCCCAAACTTAGAACTTTTAAGTCAAACCAAAGGGGCCATAATCAAAATATGAAGGCCTATCAGACACAAGGACATCAAGATCAAGTCATTTATATTTATTAAGTAGTATTTTCTAAACAAAACGTTTCATTTTCAACTTATCAACTCTAACTTGCTGCTTCATTTACCTATTATAAAATCACAAAATATGAAACAAATCTTAAAAAGGATGTTTACTAAAATTTTATAACAAGTCAGGCAGGAGTGATTCATACCTGTAATCCTAACATGTTGGGAAGGTAAGAGCTGAGGATCATGAGACTTTTAACTGCCAAAAATTCCAAAGTGGAACTACAGCTCAAACGGTAAAGTACAAGCCATGAGCAAAAAAGAGAGAGAGAGAGAGAGAGAGAGAGAGAGAGAGAGAGAGAGAGAGAGAGAGAGAGAGAGAGAGAGAGAGAGAGAGAGAGAAATCAGAGACAGTGCCCAAGCCCTGAGTGAAGGCCCAGGCTTGGCTCAATAAATAAATAGATGCTATGACAGTAAAAGGTAGAATGATGGGGAAAGACGACCAGCAGAAGGAGAAAGGACAAGCTGGGTGCCAGTGGCTATGCCTGTAATCCTAGATACTCAGGAGGCTGAGATCTGAGGATTACAGTTCAAAGCCAGCCCAGGCCAGAAAGTCTATTGAGACTCTAATCTCCAATAAATCAGCAAAAAATTGGAGTAACATGGTGGGTCCAGTGGCAGATCACTAGCCTTGAGTTGAAGAGCTAAGGGACAGAGCCCAGGCCCAGAGTTCAAGTCCCACAACTAACCCTCTCCCAAAAAAAATGAACATAATTTCAACAATGTATATTATATGCATGTATGAAAATACAACTATGAAATCTCTGTAAATTTACAGTAATTAAAAATTATATGCATATGTGTACACCGTTATATGTTATAGACCACGATAGACAATTTGCTCCAGGAAAGTTAGAATGAACTTGTGACTTTAAATGAGCATCATTATTCCACAATACTGTGAAATTTGGGAAATTATGTAATCACTTAATCACAATTAAAAAAAAAAGAACCTCGGGGAAGGTAGGGAGATAAGGGATGCTAGCGGGAAAACAATGGAGGGTGTAGCAATGCTCAATAGGAAGTGTACTTGCTCCCTTGCTCATGTAACTGTAACCCTCTGTATAGTATCTTCACAATAAAAAATTAAAAAAAAATTATATGCATACTATACACTACATATACTATATAGTATTTTTTAAGTTTCTAAAGTTGAACATTAATAAGAGATAAAAGCAGCAAAGTATGACTAAATTTTCAAGAGTATGGAGAGTTCGAAGACATTCTCTCAATTAGCAAAACTACTTAGCAAAATTCAAACTGAGCTGATCTAAACTTAGTAACACTACAATAACAGCCTTACAAAAAAAATATGCAATGTTACTATTAATTTATAAATCCCAGCAAGTATTGCTCCCAAAACAAGCCTTTCAAAGCCATACAATTCTTACTGGCATTTTATTCAACACATACTTAGCATTAGTCTAAGTAATTATTTATGAAAGCACCTTAGCTGTGTCCTAAAGTTCTAAGATAGATGAAATCCCTATTTTACAAATTCAGAAGGACACAAATGTAAGGAATTTGCTGAAAGTCACATAAAATAGGCAAATGTGACTGCTGTAATCGACTTGTATTAAATCCTGTGTCAAGTGTTACAAAGCAAATTCATCATCAACCCATGACTTTACTCTCCAAGCTTTTGGGAGGTACTGACTTTGCAAATGTAAATGGTATACTTAAAAGAACAATGATAATAGCTGGGCACCAGTGGCTCCTGCCTATAATCCTGGTTACTAAGTAAGCTGAGAGGATGAGAGCTGAGGATCACAATTTGAAGCCAGACCAGCAGGCAAGTCTATAAAACTCTGACCTCCAGAAATGAATCTGTGGCTCAACTGGTAGAGTGCTAACCTTGAATAGAACACCCCGGCCCTCAGTTCAAGCTCTAGGACTAGCAAAAAAAAAAACAAAACAAAACACTGAAGATCAAAAACATTAAAGTATACTTTGAAATAAAAATGCCCCTAAATTTTTATGAAACAGGTAGTTTTATTTTTTTTTCGGGGAGGGGGGAGGTCGTGGGGCTTGAACTCAAGGCTTGGGCGCTGTCCCTCAGCTCTTCAACTCAAGGCTAGAGCTCTACCACTTAAGCTACAGTGCCACTTCCAGTTTTTTGGTGGTTTATTGGAGATAAGATTTTCACAGACTTGGGGCTGGGAAGGTGGCTCAGTGGTAGAGCACTTGCCTTGCAATGCATGAGGCAATGTGTTTGATTCCTGAGCACCACATAAGCAAAAAGAAAAAAAGCCAGAAGTAGCGATGTGGCACTAGCCTTGAGCTGAAGAGCTGAGGAACAGCGCCCAAGCCCAGAGTTCAGGCCCCACTACCTGACCCCCCTCCCCCCCAAAAAAAAGATTTTCACGGATTTGCCTGCCTGGGCTGGCTTTGAACCACGATTCTCAGATCTCAGCCTCCTGAGTAGCTAGGATTACAGGTGTGAGCCACCGGCACCCAGCTTAAAGCAGGTTTTTTAAAATTATTATTATTGTAAAGGTACTATACAGAGTGTTACAGTTACATGAGTGAGGTATTGAGTACACTTCCTCTTGAACATTGTTACCCCCTCCATTGTTTTCCCCCTACCATCCTCCCCTCCCTCCCTTACCCAAGGTTCTTTTTTTTTAAATTTTGATTAAGTGATTAAATAATTTCTGGAATTTCACAGTATTGTGGAATAATGATGTTCATTTAAAGTCACAAGTTCATTCTAACTTTCCTGGAGCAAATTGTCTATCACAGTCTGTAACATATAACGGTGTTCATATGTTATATACCATATATGTGATCAGCAGCATGGGGATATTTAGTAGTGGTTCAACCAGATGAGTGGGAGTTCTTTGTTTCTTAAGCCCTGCTAGTTTTGTCATATCGCCTAACGTTTTGGATTTAGCATCCGCTTATCAGGGAGACCATGTACCATTTGTCTCTTCTTTCTTGGCTTACCTCGCTCAACATGATTCCTTCTAGCTCCATCCATTTCCCTGCAAATGCCATTATTTTGTCATTTCTAATGGCTGCATAATATTCCATTGTGTATAGATACCAGAATTTTTGGATCCATTCATCTGTGGTGGGGCATCTAGGTTGTTTCCATATCCTAGCTATTAAAGCAGGTATTTTTAAATTTGAATATATCTTAATTTCCTTTATTTTGGTCAGTCATGGGCCTGAACTCTGGGCCTGGGCGTTGTCCCTCAGCTCTTCAGTTCAAGGGTAGCGTTCTACCGTTTGAACCACAGTGCCACTTCCAGCTTTTTTTGCTTATGTGGTGCTTAAGTGGTGCTGAGGAACCCAGGGCCTCGTGCAGGCAAGGACTCTACCACTGAGCTACCTTCCCAGGCATTAATTTCTTGATTATTAATAGCCTCATTTTCCCCCTTAACCATCTTAATACCTAATTAACCAAGTAATACCTAATAAGTTTAGGTACCCAGTGTAATGCTGTGATTTAAATACAGACTTTGGGCTACATATGCTTCCAAGTGGTAACACTGCTCAGCAAGTTCAAGACCCTAGGTTAAATCTTCAGCATTGAAAATAAAAGTTCTCCATTTTTTAATGTTGGGGAAAGAATAGTCACTTTTAAATTTAAAATAGTAACCTAATGCTGGAGGTTTTAGCTCACTGAAGGAGCACTTGCCTTGTATGAACTAGGATCTCATTGGATCTCCAAGACTGTTAAAAAAAAAAAGAAGTAACAATGGTCTACACAAGTGCCCTATAAAACTGTAAGAATGTGTATATATATACATACGCGTATATAAATATTTTACAAAATTTCTTAAAATCAGAGAAATCAGAAGTAATTTTTTTTTTGGGGGGGAGGTCTGGTCATGGGGCCTGAACTCTGAGCCACCTTCCCAGCCCCACCACTCAGAAAGAATTTTTTAAAGTTACAAAAATAAAAAATTGGAGACTGGGAACGTAGCTTAGTGGTAGAGTGCGTGCCTAGCATGCCATGATGCCTTAGGTTTGATTCCTCAGTACCACATAAACAAAAAAGCAAGAATTAGCGCTGTGGCTCTAGTGACTGTAGGGTGCTAGTCTTAAACAAAAAAGCTAAGGGACAGTGCCCAGGCCCTGAGTTCAAGCCCCAAACTGCCTCCCTTCCCCTCCAAAGAAAATTCAACTAATGCCAGCTACATTTAATACAGTATTTGTAAATTTGGTATGGCTCAGGATCATCCCCAAGGCTTGTTAGATTGTTGAACTCCATAGCACACAGACTGACTCAGAAAGTCTTGGATAAGCCCTAAGAAATGTTTCTTTAGGGGCTGGGAAGGTGGCTTAGTGGTAGAGCGTTTGCCTTGCATGCATGAGGCCCTAGGTTCAACTCCTCAGCACCACATAATCAAAAAGAAAAAAACCGAAGTGGCACTGTGGCTCAAGTGGTAGAGTGCTAGCCTTGAGCTGAAGAGCTGAGGGAGAGCACCCAGGCCCAGAGTTCAGGCGCCCCCCACAAAAAAGATGCATTGTACTTACAAATTTATCAATTTCTTGAATTGAAATCCCTTTGTACAACTAAAGACAATTTTTTTAAGTTTCAAAAAAATAATAATTTGTGGTATTTTATAATACCACTAACATGAAATGGCCAGAAATGGTGATTCAACCGTGTAGATTAGTGGTTGTTTAGAACTGAAGAGAATGGAATGATCATGAATACAAGAAACTGCTAAAATCTAATGAAATTCCTATTAAAATCAACTTAGTGGTATACATTTTGTGTATATTATCACAGCAAAATATAACTGTTGAAAAAATTATGTGAGAGCTAGGATAATGGTACAGGATTATAATCCTAGTTACTGGAGGGGCAGGTAGGACTGTAGTCCAAGACTAGCCTGAGGCAAAAATACAACCCCCTTTCCAAAAACAACCAGAATTTAAAAGGGCTGAAGGATAATTGATTAGTAAGCAAGAGGCTGAGTTCAAACCTCAGTACCACACATACACATTAATAACTGAAAGCTGGTTGCTAAGAAACATTAAATCAGACATTGTCATTGTAGCCATTTCTAGGAATATAATTATAATTAGAAGAGGAATACCAAGCTTTGTTTCTCTTCATCCCAAATAAGCAAGCCTAAGCTACAGAAATTATTTTAAGTTCAAAACCAGTCAAATTATATAGTACTTAGAAGGCTACTAAATGATAGGTATATACAAATATAATCATTGGAAACCCATGAGATAGCTCCCAGAAAATCTTATGCATATAAAAGTAACAGCTCAATTTTCAGCTAATTTTTGAAAAATTAAAATTGTCTCACCAAATCAGTTTGTGCCCATATCCACTAGGGACAGTAGAACAAATCAGAATGGCTCTACTACCCATAAGCCTCTAGTACACTCAAAGGAACTGTCCAGATTTCATCTTCTCGTATTTTGTACAATATAGCCTAAGGCCTAAAGCATAATATAAAATAATCCTTATGGAAATCACTTAGTTGGGCCAGGCACTGGTGGCTCACGCCTGTAATCCTAGCTACTCAGGACGCAGAGATCTGAGGATAGAGGTTCAAAGCCAGCCCAGGCAGGAAACTCCGTGAGACTCTTATCTCCAATAAACCACTAGAAAACCGGAAGTGGCACTGTGGCTTAAGCGGTAGAATGCCAGCCTTGAGCTGAAGAGCACAGGGACAGAGTTTAGGCCCAGAGTTCAAGCCCCATATCTGACAAAAAAAGAAGAAATCACTTAGTTGGGCCAGAGGCATGACTCAATGGTAGAGCACCTGCCTACCAAGTACAGGACACTGAATTCAAATCCCAGAATGGGGGGGGGGAGAAGAAAGTCCATGTAATTTTACTGAACAGAAATATTGAATGTCCTGTAAAAACTTCCCATACAAACTTTCCACCATTCTTTTGCTTCCTTCCCTGATTAAGAAAATTAAACTTTCAATCAAAATTAAACCTACAGTGCCTTTACTATCTAAAAGTAAAACATACATAGTGCTTCCTCAACACAAAGAGGTAGCTTGAAAATTTATTCTAAAGTTCAAACATAATTTTAAAGTTTTGTATTTCTTTCCTATTCCTCTTTAAATTAATTTCTACTTTTTCATTTTATGCACAATCCTGAAACTTCTAATTTGCATCGAAAAGCTAACAGGACTTACGTCTCATGAGTTCCAAAAAAGAAAATGGGTAGTTTGTAGGTAGTTTTACAGCTCCATCAGGAACTTCATCTACCTAAAAGAAACATTAAAAAAAATTACCATCATTCAGTCATATACACTTCAACACATCTGAATAAGTTGATAACACATTCAAGACAGCTGAAGATATAAAATCAGACATTTTACAGGTTCCAAATCTTATTCCCAACTCTGAAACCTAAGAAGTTCCATAAAACAAAGGTGTCTTTTTCAAATTCACTTTGTTGCAAAACCAAAGCTAATTCAGTCATTTCTTTTACGCAGTCATGTTTCTATAATTTCTCTACAGAAAGTTATGTGCCATGCTAGCAGTAGCAAAACACATGGAATATGTACCACCATTAACTTCCTCAAATCCCCAAATTCTCAATTCTTAAACTTATCTTAATCCAAGTATTTCACATAAAGAATGTCAAAATCTACATGAAGAAATGCTCAACCTCTGTAGCCATAGAAGAAATGCAAATCAAAGCAACATTGAAATACCACGTCACCCCATTTAGAATGGCTATAATCAAGACCTCTAATACCAACAGATGCTGGAGGGGATGTGGACAGAAGAGAATCCTACTCCATAGTTGGTGGGAGTGTAAACTTGTTCAACCACTTTGGAAAGTACTATGGAGATTCCTCAAAAGACTCCACGAAGAGCTCCACTACGACCCAGCAATCCCACTTTTGGGCATTTACTCAAATGATCACAAACAAGACCATGCTACCAGCCCAACTATGTTTATTACAGCATTATTTACCATAGGTAATATATGGAACCAACGAGATGCCCCTCAGTAGATGAATGGATCAAAAAAATGTGTTATATATAAAATGGAATTCTATGCTTCTATCAGAAAGAATGACACTGCCCCATTTGTTAGGAAATGGAAAGACTTGGAAAAAAATTATATTAGGGGCTGGGAAGGTGGCTCAGGGGTAGAGCGCTTGCCTTGTATGCATGAGGCCCTGGGTTTGATTCCTCAGTACCACATAAGAAAAAAGCTGGAAGTGGCGCTGTGGCTCAAGTGGTAGAGCGATAGCCTTAAGCTGAAGAGCTGAGGGACAGCGGCCAGGCCCATCCATAGTTGAGGCCCCACGACCGAACCCAAAAAAAAGAAAAAAAAATAAGTGAAGCAAGCCAGGTTCAAAGAAACATATGTCCCATTGGTTTTCCTTATTTGCTATAACTACTATATATCTGAGACAAGCAGAAAAGGTCAAATAAGATGATATTAAGTGAAATGAACACCAAGATAAGGAATCAAGTGGTTTTTTTTTCTTTCTTGCTATTGTTTGTAACGTATTTATAAGGTACCACATGATTTTTTTTGTTTTTTTCTATGTCCCTCCCCCACGGTATAACCCATTTTCACTGAATTTGATGTTGGTATAATTTGGGAAGCAGAAGGGAAAAAATAAATTGTTTAAACAGGGATACAGGTTGACCCATTGCAACAATGACATGTACAAGATGCTATGTCAAAAAACAAACTTTAAGGGCTAGGAAGGTGGCTCAGTGGTAGAGCACTTGCCTTGCATGCATGAGGCCTGGGTTCGATTCCTCAGCACCACATAAGCAAAAAGAAAAAAGCCGGAAGTGACACTGTGGCTCAAGTGGTAGAGTGCTAGGCTTGAGCTGAAGAGCTGAGGGACAGTGCCCAGGCCCAAAGTTCAGGCCCCATGACCGGACCTCCCCCCCCAAAAAAGAAAAATGAACTTTACAATTTGGGGGGGGGTAAGTTGTATAGGTGGGAGGGAAGGGATGGTAGGGGGAAAACAAAGGAGGAAGCAATAATGCTTGGTAAGAAATGTACTTATTACTTTGCTCATGTGATTGTAACCCCTCTGTACAGTATCTTCACAATAAAAAATTATTTAAAAAAAGAATGTCAATCTACTTCACAATTCTAAATGACATTCTAGAAAGCATAAACAGAGTAATGTAAAAGCTGACATTAACAAAAGTTTAAAGCAACACTTCCCACTCTGAAATGTATAATGAACACATACATCAATTGTATGGCTGAATCACATGGGGTTACCTGTTCCTTTATTAGTTTTCAATCTTTCAAGCCACCAAGCACTAGTATGTTCCAAGAGTTAAATAACATTTCTATTTGAAATTTCAAAAACATGGGGTTGGAGTTGTGGTTCAGGTGGTAGAGCACCAAGCCAATGAGCAAAAGTATCAGATTACCAGGGTCTTAGTCCTAATCTCAGAGAGGAGGAGGACAAATACAAAACATTTTAATTAGAAAACAAGTTGACTGCAAATACAAGAGCTGACCCTAGTATCTATCTGTGTAAGCATTACAGAATAGAAAATCTGGACTCATAATCTATAATAATGAGGGTTTAAGACAATAACAGAATAATCAACCAATAGTTCTAAGAACCTTAATTTCTCTACTTGTCCCCTCCATCCTTATACTATTATGTTGGTTTATATGCTTCTTTCTGCTAGTAAACAGCTTTAAGAGTTTGTTCAAACGCTTACTACGTGTTAGGCAAATATTTTAAGTTATTTTCAAAAGTACTGCTAACAGGAAGAGGTGACAAAGTTCCAAAACAGAAATGTACTCATTACTTAAGAAATGGTAACCCCTGTACAAAACACTTTAATAATAACAAAATCTTATTTTTAAACTACCTCTAGTGCCGGTGCCAGTGGCCTGTAATCCTAGCTACTCAGGAGGCTGAGGATCGAGGTTCAAAGCCAGTCCAGGAAGGAAAGTCGGTGAGACTCTTATCTCAGATAAAACCACTAGAAAACTGGAAGTGGCGCTGGAGCTCAAGTGGCAGAGTGCTCGCCTTGAGCTCAAGAGCACAGGGACAAGAAGCTTGCAATATGTTTCAAAGTCAAATCATATACAAAAGAGTTAAACAGATTTTCCTAAAGGGAACTGTTAGCTTAAAATACCAAAGGATTATTATATTAAGGATTATTCTAGTAAGACTCTACTGAAAAGGTAGACTAGGGGAAAAAAGGAAACAAACTGAAATTGCTAAAGACCTGGAAGGAGAAGGGATCAAGGCACATTGTAAAAGTCCATCAAGCCACATACTGAAGATTTGGGCACACTACTGTACACATTGTTTTCATGAAAATATATAAATATAAAACAAAATCAAGGAACAAAGTGATCTTTGGTGTTTTTTTGTGTGTCCGGTCGTGGGGCCTGAACTCTGGTCCTGGGCGCTGTCCCTCATCTCTTCCGCTCAAGGCTAGTGCTCTACCACTTGAGCCACAGCACCACTTCTGGCTTTTTTCTTTGTGCTTATGTGGTGCTGAGGAATCGAACCCAGGGCCTCATGCATGCAAGGCAAGCGCTCTACAACTGAGCCACCTTCCCAGACCCCAAAGTGCTCTTTTAATTCTTGGGAAATACTTAGCTTCTCACTCCATGATTCTCTATCTAATGGGTATTCCCCCACCTCCTCTTCCTAGGTACCATAACTAGAACTGTGATTTATTTTTAAGAACTGTCTTTTTAAAGAAAATTAAGTATCAAATAGTTTGAAAATAAAACAACTTTGGAACATCACAGTTATATTTTGAAAAAAGGGTTTTGACTGTACCTAATTAATAGATCTCAATATTCCTGGGTTCTGAGGACCTGAATCCCACCATAAATTGATAAAAAAAAAAAAAAAAAGAAAAAGAAAAAGACCTTTCCCTGAACTAAATTCAGAAAGTCTCATGAACTGCAATTTGTAATCCTTTTGTAAGCAAAAAGTGTAAAACAACTTCATCATAGCTGACACTCAAGAATTGATCATCTGCATTAGATTCCATTGGTATTTTGTATCGTACTCAAAAAATTAAAGAAATGGTAATGGTTCACTAAATTTTAAACATACAAACTCCTACTTGGGTCATTTCACCTACAATGGAACCACTCCCTAGGTTGTTTTCCACCAGCAGAGCATTCTGTTTAACTCTTTCTGAAATGACTCAGGCCAAAAATCCTATCTGGAAAGGCTCGGCTTCATCTTCCAGTGGCACCTATTTACAATCTTTCTTGGTAGTTGTAAACTACTTAGAAGTAGACATCATCTTATGCATTGCCTATACTTGGCAGATAATCAATTTTTCTAACAAATATTTAAATGGATGAGAAGAAGCAGGTGATGAACCCTGATGGAAAGATAAGGCATACAGGGTCAGAGTGCTTGTCTATAATCCCAGCTATCATAGAGGTGAAGGTAGAAGGATCAGGAATTGGAAGCCAGCCTAGGCAACTCAGTGAGACCCTGTATTAAAGAATATAGATGGTTGCCCAGACTCACGCCTGTAATCCTAGCTACTCAGGAGGCTGAGATCTGAGGATCGTGGTCCAAAGCCAGCCCAGGCTGGCAAATCCGTGAAACTCTTACCTCAAATAAACCACCAAAAAACTGGAAATGGCACTGCAGCTCAAGTGGTAGAGCTCTAGCCTTGAGCGGAAGAGCTGAGGGACAGTGCCCAGGCCCAGAGTTCAAGTCCCATGACTGACCAAAAAAAAAAAAAAAAGAGAGAATATAGAGGATTAAGAATATAGCTCAGTGATAGAGCTCTACATTCAATTCTCAGGAACAAAGACACATGCATGAGGATATTTTATCTTTACTTCATGAATTTTTCATGTACTAAGATGTTAACCCTTTCAAAGTACTGATTTTTCTTTTAGGACAAATACATTCATTTTAATGAAAATCTTTTGCATTGTATTGGCTCAAGTGGTAGAACACTGACCTAGTACATGCACTGAGTTCAAAAGCCAGTCCTGTACTACTCCAAAATCATCGACAATCCCTTCCTTTATATTTTAATATAATTATTCATCTTAATACACAATAGTACTAACATACCTTACACTTTGTGATTTTATAATTATATAATTATACATTCTATATATAATATATATTCTATATAATACTTATAGACATTTCATGTGACGTTTTAAATCTGATGTAAACATAGTGAGAATTAGCAAAAATATAGGGAAATATAATAAAAATAAAGAACATTAGTGAACAAATGCAACAGTGGTATTCACTATGTTGAAAAAACTCTATAACTTGTGAGTGAGGACAGGATGGAAAAACAGAGAGAGGGAAGAGGTGACATTGTCCAAAACAAATATCCTCTTGGAGGGCTGGGAAGGTGGCTCAGTGGTAGAGTGCTTGCCTCGCATGCATGAGTCCCTGGATTCAATTCCTCAACACCACATAAACAGAAAAAATTGGAAGTGGCACTGTGGCTTAAGTGGTAGAGTGCTAGCCTTGAGCTGAAGAGCTGAGGGACAGATTTCAAGCCCCACAATGAACAACAAAAAAAGTACTCTTTTCCTAACTTATTGTAACTGTAATTCCTCTGTAAATCACCTTTATAATAATAATAATAAGTTTTTGTAAGAATAGTAATCAAAGATCCAGTTCAGTCAGAGGCGTGATAAAGTCAGTGTAAGTTTTCCACCGTGAATATCAAAAAGCAATCAGAACCTGGGTGCCTATAATGCTAGCTTCTCAGCATACTGAGGGTTGGAAATCTCCATTGGAAGGTACCCAGAGCAGGAAATCCTGTGAGACTCTTTATCTCCAATTAACCATCGACATATAGGAAGTGGAGCTGTGGCTAAAGTGGTACAGCACTAGCCTTGAACAAAAATAGTAAAGGGAGATGCCCAGGACCTAAATTTAAGCCCCAGGACAAGTTAAACCCCCCCAAAAAACAAAAAAAAAAAAACAAAAAACAATGAGAGCTTTGACCAGTAGGTTAAAAAAAATTTTTTTAAATGGGGCAGGGAGGGATGTAGTTGTGGAGATGGGAGGGAAGGGGTGGCAGGGAAAAAACAAAGAGGCAACAATGCTTGATAAGAAATGTACTCATAAGAAACTGCACCCAAACTGAGAATCCAAGAACCTTAGGAAGAACCCAGTTTTCGCAGCCCCCAAGAAGGTGGATAACATGGCAGGAACCCCCAATACCTCTCAGTCCAATCTCGTAACGTTAACGGATTGAACTCTCCAATTAAGCGACATAGACTGACTAGTTGGATTAAAAAACAAGACCCTTCTATCTGCTGCCTGCAGGAGTCACATCTTGCCCGTAAAAACAAACACATTTTCAATGTTAAAGGCTGGAACAAAATCTACCAAGCAAATGGCCCCCATAAACAGGCGGGAGTTGCAATCCTAATATCAGATAAAATAGACTTCAAATTAAAATTCGTGAGAAGAGATAAAGAAGGTCGCTACATACTAATTAAAGGATCTCTCCTTCAGGAGGATATTACAATTCTAAATATCTATTCGCCAAACAATGGAGCACCCAAATTTATCAAAGAAACACTACTTTCCCTCAAATCCCATATAGATCCAAAGACATTAATTGTTGGGGATTTTAACACACCACTCTCCCCACTAGATAGATCAACTCGGCAAAAACTCAACAGAGAAACCGCAGATCTAAACAGCTGCATAGATCAACTAGACTTAACAGACATTTACCGAACATTTCACCCAGCAGCATCAGAATACACGTTCTTCTCATCAGCACATGGAACGTTTTCTAAAATAGACCACATTTTAGGCCACACAGCAAACTTGTCTAAATTCAGAAACATTGAAGTTATACCTTGCATTCTCTCTGACCACAAGGGAATAAAATTAGAACTCAACACCAAAAGCCACCAAAGAAAGTCGGGTATCACATGGAGGCTGAACAACACACTGCTGAATCATGAGTGGGTCATGGAAGAGACTAGAAAGGAAATTCAAATGTTCATGCCATTCAACAAAAATGAACACACAAATTACCAGCTCCTCTGGGACACAGCAAAGGCAGTACTCAGAGGCAAGTTTATAGCTCTGAGCTCCTACATCAACAAATTGGAGAGATCTGAAACTAACAATTTAATGACACATCTAAACCTCCTTGAAAAAGAGCAGCAAGATAAACCCCAATCCAGTAGACGGAAAGAAATAATCAAAATTAAATCAGAATTAAATGAATTAGAATCCAAAAAAACTATAGAAAGAATCAACAAAACAAAGAGTTGGTTCTTCGAAAAACTTAACAAAATTGACAGACCCTTAGCAAACCTTATCAGAAAAAGGAGAGAACACACCCAAATTAATAAACTCAGAGATGAGAATGGAAACATCACCACGGAAACAACCAAGATTCAGAACATTATAAGGGAAAACTTCTCAAAACGTTATGCTAATAAGTTTGAGAACTTGACAGAAATGGACCTTTTCCTAGCAAATATTGACATGCCAAAACTAAACCAAGATGAGTTATACCAGCTTAACAGGCCCATATCAAACATTGAAATAGAAACAGCAATAAGAGACCTCCCAGCTAAGAAAAGTCCAGGACCAGATGGTTTTACAGCGGAATTTTACAAGGCCTTCAAAGCAGAGCTCACACCAATACTCCTCCAACTCTTCAATGAAATTGAAAGAGAAAGCTCACTACCGAACACATTCTATGAAGCCATCATAACCCTCATCCCAAAACCAGGCAGGGACTCATCAAAGAAAGAGAACTATAGACCCATTTCTTTGATGAACATTGATGCAAAACGTCTCAACAAAATTTTGGCCAATCGACTTCAACAATTCATCTAAAAAATCATACACCATGATCAAACAGGAATCATTTCAGGGATGCAAAGCTGGTTCAATATACGCAAATCAATTAATATTATTCATCACATCAACAGGAGCAAGAATAAGAACCACTTGGTTATCTCAATAGATGCAGAAAAAGCATTTGACAAGTTCCAACACCCCTTTATGATGAAGGTTCTGGAAAAATTAGGAATCCATGGATCATTCCTCAATACAATAAAGGCTGTATATGACAAACCTACAGCCAGCATTATACTCAATGGTGAAAAACTAAAGCCATTTCCTCTTAACTCAGGAACAAGACAAGGATGCCCACTCTCTCCACTTCTCTTCAATCTAGTATTAGAATGCCTAGCTACAGCAATAAGACAAGATGCAGACATAAAGGGGATCCAAATAGGGAAAGAAGAAATAAAACTCTCCCTCTTTGCAGATGACATGATCTTGTATTTAAAGAATCCCATAGACTCCACTCCCAAATTACTCAAGCTGATTCAAAACTTTGGCAAAGTAGCAGGTTATAAAATTAACCCCCCAAAATCAATGGCTTTTCTATATGCCAACAATGAGAAAAGTGTGGCTGAAATTAGGAAAGCAACTCCATTCGTAATAGCCCCACAAAAAATAAAATACCTAGGAATTAACTTAACCAAAGAAGTGAAGGACCTCTATGATGAAAACTTTAAAATCTTGAAAAAGGAAATCAACACAGAACTTAAAAAATGGCAAAACCTCCCATGCTCCTGGATTGGCAAGATTAACATCGTGAAAATGGCAATACTTCCCAAGGCTATCTACAAATTCAACGCGATACCTATCAAAATTCCACCCTCATTCTTCAAGGAAATAGAAGAGGCAATCCAAAAATTCATATGGAACAATAAAAGACCCCGAATAGCAAAAACGCTCCTCAACGGAAAGAACACTGCTGGAGGAATAATAATACCAAATTTCAAACTCTACTATAAAGCCATAGTAATCAAAACAGCTTGCTACTGGCATAAGAACAGACCTCAGGACCAATGGAATAGAATTGAAAACCCAGAAATGAACCTACAGACCTATAGCCATCTAATCTTCGATAAGGAAGCTAAAACAATAGAATGGAAGAAAGACAGCCTCTTCATTAAATGGTGCTGGCAAAATTGGTTAACTACATGTAGAAAACTAAAGCTAGATCCTTATATATCACCCTGCACCAGAATCAACTCCAAATGGATCAAAGACCTTGAACTCAAAGCAGACACTCTGAAAACATTACAGGATGGAATAGGAGAAACCCTAGGTCTCCTTGGCTCAGGCCGAAATTTTCTGAATAGAGACCCAGAAGCACAACAAATCAAAGAAAGGTTGGACAAATGGGATTGCATAAGGTTGCAGAGCTTCTGCAGGGCAAATGACATAGCTAGCAAGATCAATAGAAAGCCTACCGATTGGGAGAAGATCTTTACTAGCCATACAACGGACAAGGGTCTCATATCTAAAACATACTTGGAACTCAAAAAATTAAACCACCCAACAACAAATCCTCAAAGAAACAACTGCCCAATAAATAAGTGGGCGAAAGACTTAAAGAGAAGATTCTCTGAAGAAGAAAGAAGAATGGCCAATAGACACAGGAAGAAATGTTCAACATCCCTAGCCATAAAAGAAATGCAAATCAAAACAACATTGATATATCACCTCACTCCAGTTAGAACAGCAAAAATCAAGAACTCTAACAACAACAGATGCTGGAGGGGATGTGGACAGTAAGGAACCTTACTTCATTTTTGGTGGGAATGTAAATTTGTTCAACCACTTTGGAAAGCAGTATGGAGGTTCCTCAAAAGACTTCACAAAGATCTCCCCTATGATCCAGCAATCCCACTTTTGGGCATTTACCCAAATGTTTACAAACAAGACCACACTAAAGCTACCAGCACAACTATGTTTATTGCAGCATCATTTACCATAGCTAAGATATGGAACCAACCCAGATGCCCCTCAGTAGATGAATGGATCAAGAAAATGTGGTATATATACACAATGGAATTCTATGCCTCCATCAGAAAGAATGACATTTCCCCATTTGTTAGGAAATTGAAAGGTTTGGAAAAAATTATATTAAGTGAAGTAAGCCAGGCCCAAAGAAGCATAGGTCCATGGTTTCCCTTATTTGCAATATCTAGTATAGGTATGAGTCAAGCGGAAAAGGTCAGATAATGTGATGTTAGGAAAATGAACCCTTAAATATATATTTTAATGTTTTCGTTTCTTTCATGGATGTGTTTCTAACGCATTTATAAGATTATTTCTTTGTTGCTTTGTATGTCCCTCCCCCACAGTGTAACCCCCGCTTTCACTATATTTGATGTCAATATAACATGTGGAGGAGATGGGGACAAACAAGTCGTTTAAGGATTCAGGTGGACCTGTTGCAACAATGAGAAGTACAAAATGTCATGTCAAAAGCAACTTTACAATGTCGGTGTGGGGGTATAATTGGGTGGGGGTAGGGGGGAGGCTGGGAAGGGAGGTGAAGGGTAAACAGAGGAGGAGGCTGCAATGCTTGATAAGAAATATATGCATTATCCTGCCCATGTAATTGTAGCCTCTCTGTACAGTATGTTCTCAAATAAAATAAAATTAAATTAAAAAAAATCAGAAAAAAAAAGAAATGTACTCATGCCTGGCACTGATGGTTCACTCCTGTAATCTAGCTACTCAGCAGGCTAGATCTGAGGGTTGAGGTTCAAAGCCAGCTGGAGCAGGAAAGTTCGTGAGACTCTTATCTCCAACAAACCACTAGAAAATCAGAAGTGGTGCTGTGGCTCAAGTGGTAGAGCGTTATCCTTGAGCTGAAGAGCTGAGGGATAGTGATGAAGCCCGGACTTCAATCCCCATGACCAAAAAAAAAAAAAGCAGGCAAATCTTTTGTTATATATGTTGTTATCTCTAGTGTCAGCTGTGCATTTCTCCTGTAGAAACTGAGATTTGAGTTAGTTTTTTGGGGGGGTCCAGTCGTGGGGCCTGAACTCTGGGCTTGGGCACTGTCCCTCAGCTCTTCAGCTCAAGGCTAGCACTCTACCACTTGAGTCACAGAGCCACTTCCAGGTTTTTTCTTTTTTCTTTTTTTCTTTTTTTTTTTTGCTTATGTGGTGCTGAGGAATCGAACCCAGGGCCTCAGGCATGCAAAGCAAGTGCTCTACCACTGAGCCAACTTCCTAGCCCTTGAGTAAGTTTTTAATGGCAGCAGTGCAGGTGGATTTTGGAAATACTCATAAGTCAGCTGCTTCTTGTAGTCATGAATAAATCTTTGAGCAGTAGAAGGCTAGTTACTTCAAAGAGGAGGGATGGGTAAAAATTATTTTGGAGATACTTGGGGTTCACAATTTTTAGGTTTATGTAATTCTGAAAGCTCTCAACCAAGGTCCTTTATTTCCTAATTATCTCCAAATTGAAACTTTTTAGGAGAAACTTGGTTAGACTCACCATTAAAGATAATTCAGTGTTCAGCATAATTAGAGTCTGGTTCTTGAACTTGTATGTTCTAGGGTTACAGGATATAAGAGATTCTTTAAAAGCCACCATGGAAATTCTCTGAGTTTTCTGAGTATCTTCTAGTACTGAGGCTTGAAATTAGAGCTTCTCACTCTTCTTTGGCTTGCTTGCTCATAGCTGGACACTCTACTACTTAAGCCTCACCTTTAATTCTGGCTTTTTGCCGGTTAATTGAAGACTTTTCCTTCAAGGTTCAGCCTCCTGAGTAGCTAGGACTATAGATTTAAATTACTACTACCTGACTTTTTGTCTGTCTTGAGCTGTGTTCCTGAATCCCTGAGATTGTTTTTGCAAATTGTTTAGTAATATTTAGTTTTTTGGCAAAGATAATGCAATAATGGTGAGTTGCTTTTCTACTTCATTCTCTAACTGTTTGGTTTCAAATGGCACTTCATCTCAAACAGCTTTGCATGATAATTTAATTATCTGTGGTCCTGCTGTATATTGTGGATTACTAGTGGATTACTTGCTGCAGGATCTTCACTATAGTTAGACTTACCTAAATTAGGCCCCCAATGTCAGAAACCCATCTTGAGACCATTTCTGATTCCAAGATGTGAGTATTATTATTGAAGTTCGATCACAAAAATGGAAGCTGAATCAATGAACTTCATTGAGACATCAGTAGAGCTTATTGATATAAAGATCCAAAGAAACACAGTGGACATTAAAGTAACCTACAAAGCAAGAATTATTTGAAGAGATCAAGGAATTGAGAAGGAGCAACTATTTAGAATTATTTACAACCTGAAAAAAAAGGGAGAATGACTGTGTAGAGAAAATGAAAACGATTTGGATGGATTTCAAGCAAACAAGGAAAAAAACTAATACCAAAGAAGATCCAGTGCTAACTACTTTAGTATTATGAGAGGTGAGCGAATGGACAGGGAGTAATGGAATGAAGCTGGAACAAAATATTAGAGTTACCTTAAATTGATAAATAATGTGATTTTTTTTCTTTTTAAATTTTTGTCTATTGCGGGGCATGAACTCAGGGCCTGGGTGCTGTCCCTGAGCATTTTTTTTTCTCAAGGCTAGCACTCTACCTCTGAGTCACAGCAACACTTCTGTTTTCTTGAGTGGTTAATTGGAGATAAGTGTCTCAGGGACGTTTCTGCCCCTGCTGGCTTTGAACCATGATCCTTAGCTAGGATTACAGGTGTGAGCCACTGGGGCCTGGCTGTTTCTCTTCTTACATGCTAATGGACATTTGTAAATTACTATGTCATATGGTTTTTTCTTTCTCCTTCCCCACTTTTTTGCACTTGTGGTGAATATTGAACTCAGGATCTTGTGTATACTATGCTCTGTCATTTATCCATAACCCCAAACCTCATTATTTATTTGTTTGTTTTTGTTGGTTGTGGGGCCTGAACTGGCACTGTCCCTCAGCTCTTCTGCTCAAGGCTAGTGCTCTACCACTTGAGCCACAGCCCCACTTCCAACTATTTCTGCTTATGTGGTGCTGAGAAATCAAACCCAGGGCCTCATGCATGCAAAGCAAGCACTCTACTACTGAGCCACCTTCCCAGCCCCACTCACTGGTTCTTTATTTGTGAAGAAAGAATGTAGTTTCTGCCACATACATATTAATAGCAGCTAGTAGTAATTTCTGATGTGTCTTTCAGAAGTCCCTTTGTCTTTTCTTTCCTTGTTTGATTTTGACCCTAGGGCTTGAATTTAGGGTTAGGCACTGTCCCTGAGACATTTTACTCAAGGTTAGTAGTCTACAACTTGAGCCACAACCCCACTACTGGCTTTTTTGGTAGTTAATTGGAAATAAGAAACTCTTGGGCTTTCTTGCCTAGACTGGTTTCAAACCATGATCTATAGATCTCAGCTTCCTGGGTAGCTAGGATTATAGGCATGAACTACTTTCACACAGCCTTTTGTCTTTTCTTTATTTGATAGATATATAGACCACAGTCTGATTTAGTAAGCAGTTTAACTGGATTTTGTGAGGTACTCTTATAAAATTGAACCTATATACCTTCTGTAGAATTTAATTCCTTGACTCAGTAGTTCAGTAACATTTGGTTTGTATCTTTCACAGTGCTTACCACATAAGTATTTAATATGAATCATTGTTTAAATCATATGATTTTAGAATTAGAAAAAGGACCTTTTAAATCATCTAGTTCTCTCTGACCTATTTCTATCATAATTGTTAATGGAGTTTGTTATGTAGTTTGTTATGATTTTTGCAGAGTTGCCACTTTTTTTTGGGGGGGGGTCCAGTCGTGGGGCCTGAACTCTGGGCCTGGGCGTTGTCCCTCAGCTCTTCAGCTCAAGGCTAGCGCTCTACCACTACAGCCATAGTGCGACTTCCAGCTTTTTTCTTTTTGCTTATGTGGTGCTGAGGAATCGATCCCAGGGCCTCATGCATGCAAGGCAAGCACTCTACCACTGAGCCACCTTCCCAGACCCAAGAGTTGCCACTTTTATTACTATATGTTTTGCCACTGATGTCATAATCAACAAAAAATAATATAGACAATGTTTAATAAATTGTACTTTTAGCCAGGTGTTGTCTGTAATCCTAGCTACTCAGGATGCTGAGATCTAAGGGATGTGGTTCAAATCCAGCCCAGGCAGGAAAGTCTGTGAGACACTTATCTCCAATGAACTACCAGAAAACCAGAAGTGGCGCTATGGCTCAAATGGTAGAGCACTACCCTTCAGCTGAAGCCTCCTTCATAGTTAAGATTAAAGACATGAGCCACTCGTGCCTTGCCATAATCTCTTTATACACAGACACTGAGACATTTGAAATTGTTGAGTAAGAAACTTTACCACAAGGCACTACTTTTCTTGTAACTTTTCAAACTGCAAATGTATCTTGCTCGATTGAGTTTTGTTTGAAACTGATATTTTTTACACATTTCACATTGCTTTTGTCAGGGTGAAATGGGAAATAGGCTTGATTAGATACATAAAAAGTCTTAAAAATCTCATGGTCTTTCCTGCCCAGACTGGCTTTGAACCATGATCCTCAGTTTTCAGCCTCCTGAGTAGCTAGGATTACAGGCATGAGCCACTAGCACCCAGCTGAAAATTACTGCTTTAAAAAAATGGCAAAAATATTCTTGACAAATATAATGAAGAAGCCGCTTTGCCTCCAACCATTGTCCCATTCCTTGTAAGTGGATCCAGCTACAGTATTGAAACCCACCTATGTAGAATAGACTGAAATGCACAATAATTGCTGTTACTTTTAATCAACCATTTTGGGATGCCACAGTCACTCTACTCTGCCCAGTGCCTTTCCTTTCCCTTCGCTCTATGTCCTGGGTTTAGGCCCCAGGTCCAATCTTCTCAAAAAGTCATGGGCTCTTGTTAAATTAGTCATTACAAGGGATTTCATGCTTTGCTGGATTTATACTTCATGCCTGGAAAATACACCAATGGTGTATTTGTGGGTGGTCACCTGAATCAAAATTGGAGTACGGTTTCTGTGAAAGTTAATAGCAAAATCAACAGTTACCAGAACTTTTCTGCACTCCTCTTCTGGTACCTGATGGAGAACCAAGGCTTCCTTTAAACATCTGGTACTCTTTGGTCTTCAAGATGCTTAAGCAGCCCTCCAGTGCTCCTCCTCTGCTTCCCCAATAGATGTAACAACCATTCTTAGGACTGCAAATGTCTAATGATGAGTATGCCACCAGCTAACCCAAGTGGTATATCCCAAAGCTAAAGGTTTTAAGTCTTGATGTAACTTATTTTCATGTATGGAAACAGAACAATTAAAATTGCTGAATTTTTTGGAAGACAAGGGAATTGAATCTCATGGATGAGAGTTATATGAGAGACAGAGAGAGAGAGAGAGAGAGAGAGAGAGAGAGAGAGAGAGAGAGAGAGAGAGAGAGAGAGAGAGAGAGAGAGAGAGAGAGAGAGAGAGAGAGAGAGAGAGCTTGGCTAGATGAGAAAGCAAAGGCAAGAAAGGGCAAGGCTCTGATTTCAAAAACTGGTATTTGTGGGGGTGCAAAGAGCTATTTTTGGAGCTGCAAGAATTGTATGCATTGGGTATCATTTCAAATCCAATTAATAATTTAAAAGTTATATTTTATCCAGTATTATGAGCTGTTTTACCTTGTGGGATCAACTTGCAACAAGAAAGTGTGATCTATCATCTTCTATTTATTTGACTGTATGCCTGGATGTCATCTACATATTTTGCAACCACTTAAACTAAGAACATGAACTCATGTTTTTTAGGATTTGTTTGCTTGCTCAAAGCTGACACTCTTCCAACTGAATCAGGCCTCCATTCTGTATTTTGATTCGTTAACTACAGATGGAGTTTTGTGGACTTGTTTTTAGGAGTTTCTTCAAACCATGATTCTCCAGTTCTCATCTTTCCGAGGTAAGATTATAGGAATGGGACAATGGTGGAAAGCAACTGGACTTCCTTCTGATGAGGCCACAATTGTTTATTTGTCAATAATATTTGTTATGTTTAAAAAACCCAGTAATTTCCAGCTGGATGCCAGTGGCTCATGCCTGTAATCCTAGCTATTCAGAAGGCTAAGAACTGAGGATCATGGTTCAAAGCCAGTCTATGCAGGAAAGTCCGTGAAACTCTTACCTCCATTAAACCACCAGAAAACAGGTGCTATGGCTCAAGGGACAGAATGTTAATTTTGAGCTGAAGAACTGAGGGACGTCAACCCAGAATTCAAGCCCCATGACAAACAAACATTAATTTTCAAATGCAAGATTATAGTGATGGAGAACTAGTCTTGAAAAGAAAATTCAGGACAGCACCTTGGACCTCAGTTCAAACCTCAGGACATACAAACAGGGACACACAGGCATAACTTAAAAGGCATACACACTATGCAACCCATCTCAGGACACAAGGCTCTTTAACATAGCTGCTGACTGTTGCTCTCATATACAAGCATCCAAAGAATTTTTTTTCTTTTAGTATACAGTCTTGGCGATTTCTTTGAATCATCAATTCAAGGTTGGAAACCATACAACATAGAAGATCTCATTGAAATAAACAGATGGATACATACCTGTAATACTTTCATTCATTTGTTGGTAGGAAGTCTTGAGGTATGACTCAACTGTGGCTTGCACAGCAAGACCTATGGCAGAACAACACTGAAACATCAAAAATGAATGAATGAATGAATACATTTATTGTCATAGTCTGAAACCTTATGGCCCTCACAATTGTCCTGATCATGATAAGCATCAAAGAAAGTGTTTTTCTTATGGCACACAATGAAACTAGTATACTGATGGCAAGGAGACTAGCATGGATGACCTGAGGCTGAGCAATCTGAAATAAGCCAGTACTCTTACCCCTGCAGGAACATTCTGGTGACAAACCAAACCAGTCATTGTTCAAAGTACCTTGGCCTATAGCTTCTGTAAGCACACTTACCTTGCTGGGCCATTTCCTTCACAGCCTGCAATTGCTGAGAAACTGTCACAAATCTCTAATTTTCTTAGGTTGTTCACTTACCTGAACATGCCCTTTGCAGAATTATTTCTTCCTAGAAATTTATTCCATACCACTATCTCTATCCCCATCCAAACTTGCTTACAAATACCATGTACAAGTCTACATTGGGTGACTAGACTTTAGAGGGGATGCCTCTGTGTAAGAATATTTTACCTTCAATAGCTATATACACAACTACACATCCACATGTGTCTTTCCTCATGGCTATTTCTACTTCCTGTGCAAACCACATGTTTGGGACCAGCCTAGACAGAAATGCTTGCAAGACCTCAGCTGAGAATTGAGCACATTTGGAGGAATTACTCAAGTGGAGGAACACTAGGAGCACAAGTCCCTGAGTTCTGTCACCAATATCACACACACAAAAAGGCAGAGGCTTGGTTCTTTTTTTTTTTTTTTAGAAAATCGAGGAAATACAGGCTTAAATGACAATATTAAAGAACTGCTATTAACTTAATAGAAAAGATGAAGAATAGTAAAGTTATACAAGAAAACGTCTTTATTTCTTGGAGACTTATACTGAAGTGAAAATACTGTTAAATTCTTTAATAGCAACAGTAAACAAAGAAAACAATAAAATTTGCACTATTTTTAAGTGTGCCTGCTGAAAGGTAAAGATTCCTTATATAATTTTTCTCTACTTCTGCTAGGCTAAATTTTTTTTATAATATGTATGCAAACATCTCTAAACATCCAGGAAAGCCAGAGAACACACCAAGAATATTCTTGGTGCAAAAGAGGCACAACACCAAGAATGAGTCTCCATATCTGCAGAACTGGTGTCAAGAAGCCACCGATGGCACAGTGCCAGGGGCAGACACCTCAGCTGGAGCTGCCACCCACATCTGCCATGGTAGCCATGATTAGGAACACTGCCCACTGCCACTGCTGATATTTTCGCCAGGCAAGAATCTAAATGATCCCTTCCTGAACTCTGATTCCAAGGAAAACTGAAAAGCACTTACCTGACATTTCAATTGTGTAGAAAATGAAACAGGCACAGGTTTGTTGATGTTAAATTTAAAGTGTATCTTTATCATCAAACACTTTCCAAAGAGCAAAATGCAAAACCATGAATTAAAAGAATGACCATACAACATATCTAACTGGTATTGGTATAAGCAATGAAAACATAGCTCTAGAAATACAAAACAAAGAATTTAAAAATCCATTTTTGAGAGTAGATTCCTTATATAAGTGCTGAGCTTCTTTGAGAGTGTTATACAACTTGATATATAGCATTATTGGTCAAGAATTAAATTTCACTATTTGAAACAGAACATAAGGACTAACACATGGATACTATTTTATAGCTTATCAAGTACTTCTTATGGTATTAATATTGACCCTTTAATCTCTTTACAGAAGTTTAAACAAGAGGTGTGAAGCTTCAACAATTTTTGTAAAAGATATAAGAAGGTAGCTAAGTGATTAGATATGCTAATCATTAACATTAATAAAATGGCTTTTATCTTAAATAGGTACTGCTTTAAAATGTTGATCTTCTCTAAGAATAGGGGACTTGAAAAGCAAAAAAAATGGCAAATATAAGACATATATGTACAACAAACACAGACAATTTAGTGACATTGGGCCCTCTGTGGTCTAGTTCTTGCTACTAATAGCCAGGACACAGCCTGCTATAGAACCCACACTCCAAAATGTTACCCCAGAAGTTAAACACTGAGCTGAAGAACAAAATGGCTTCTGACATGGAGCCTCATCATTTTGACCTAGTAAACTCAGACTTCATTCAGAGAAGCTTCCTAGCAATAAGCCACTAAAGACAAGAGAGTCTTGAGCTGAACTAAGTAGAAAAGAATGGAGATCAAGGGGAAAAGAGAACAAGAGTAATATATACCTAAAATGATCATGTGTTCCTGTTCTCTGAGTCCAACCAACTTGTGCCATTGTCCCAGAATAATTATTAATAGGGTCCAATTTTCAGTATTTAAGTAATTCTGATTGGGACAATGAATACCGTGGAGAAAGCCTAGAAACAATGAGAGTCTGAAGTTGTGTGCATGTGTGTGCGTGTGTGTGTGTGTGAGTGTGTGTGTGTGTGTGTGTGTGTGTGTGTGTGTGTGTGTGTGTGTGTGTGTGTGTGTGTAAAGGCTAACCTCAGCCAAACAGGGCCCAGAAGCCCCAGGGAAGAAATTTACTTCATCCCGTGTGTATAAGGGCTCATTGACAATTCATAAGCTCAATAATCACAGGAGTAGGAAATAGTATTTTATAGCTTGTCTTTAAGCAATAAGACAGAAAATGTGAGGAAAACAGGAAAGAATTCAGGTGTCAAAAGGTGTTCTGTCACAGGACTACCAAAGGCAACAGTATCAGATGTAGAGTGAAGGATTGACTCCCACCCTATTGTCCCTGGTCCATACAGATGCCAGACAAATTCCCAGGTATGTTTGTTTGATGTGCCTGAACCCAGCTGTGAACATCCCACGTGAGCTCATTTGAAAGGCACAATTCACTAGACTAGGCCCTTTCATTCATCTCTGCCTCCTTGCTCAGATGAAAAGCCCAGCTCCTACCCACAACCTCCAAACTGTAGGAAGGTCTGTGCCCCTTGGTGTTCCTCAATAAACAGTCCTCACCTATTGACAATTGAGTCAAGCCTATCCCCTTTCAGTCCTCCTCCCTTTTCCCAATATTGAAGGTCTTAATAAGAGCCCATAGAGGGTCCAATGAGAATGAAGTTGTACAAACAAGTGACTGGGAGTCACCTCTTTGTAAACCAAGTCTGCTGCACTCCTGATTAACTGTACTACTGAGTACTTACATGTTAAGACTTGACATTGAGAGAAGAAAGACAAAAAGCCAACATAACAAAACACTCAGAAAGTGCTCAGAATTGTATGAACATGATCCTGCCCTTAGGAAACTTACAAAATTCACTCCAAAGATTCCCTCAGTGGGTTTATAAGGCACTTCTCTAATAACAAGAGGTCTTTGAAGGTAGTTGTTCTTCATAATTACGGGACTGTATCCATTTTGAAGGCTATGGATTATTTTGCTTTTGAGACCTCAATTTATATGCAACATTGATCAGTGACTGACAACAATTTGAACAGAGAAGAATGAGATCATTAGGAAAAATGAATGTAATACTTTCAGCTAAATCACCAGAAGTATGTTGTTAGATCACAGAAAGTTTGTTTATTCACCCATTTATTTATCGAAGACCACTCTAAAGTCCCAGTAAAATCAAAGGAAATGCATAACAGAATTACCTATTTTGTAATTTCTAAGAAAGGAGAGAATTCAAAATTTCAGAAATCCTAGAAACAGGAGACCTGAATGAAATAATTTAGAGTCTGTGGTAAGCTGAATTGCTGAAGATTCTGAGCTTCTAAAACCTGCGAGGAAATATGCATATCCAGATTGTCATAGATAAGCATTTATTCAAAAAGAATATGGATGGTCTCTCTAAGATATAGCTCTTATTCCTTCAGTAGACATTAATATCCTTTGTTGAAAAGCAGAAACTTTTAACTCCACCCAAGGAAAAGCTAAGCAAAAAAAATCAGACCAATATTAAACACCTACAGACAGGTGAAAATGAACTACTACCCATTTGTTCATTCCCCCTTAAAAATGTCTGCTGACACCTGGACACTGATGGTTCATGCATATAATCCTAGTTACTCAGGTGGCTGAAACGTGAGGATCATGGTTCAAAGCTAGCATTGACAAAAAAGTCCATGAGAATCTTATCTTCAATTAACCACCAATAATCCAGAAGTGGGGGTATGGCTCAAGTGGTAGAGTACTAGCCTAGAACAAAAAAGTTCAGGGACAGTACTCAGGTCCTGAGTTCTACCCCAAGACTGCCACACACAAAAAAGTTTGCTGACATCTTACATGAACCTAACCAGAGAACAAAATGAATAACATCTCTATTCATTAAGAAAGAGGCACGGTGGGGGAAAAGGCCCCCAGATACAGACAACAAACACATAAAATGAAGAAGTTTTTCAAAGCCAAGGATGGGATGGTGCATGTCTGTCCCCCCAAATCCCAGCTACTCAGAAGGTGGAGATCAAGATGATCAAAGTTGGAGGCCATCTTGCACAAAAAATTGAAACATCATCTCAATAAACTGGGGATGATTGTGCATGTATCCCATCTCAAACTCCAGGAAGCTGTGGACAGGAGGATGTTGGTTCTGCCTAGTTAAGACAAAAAACATGAGGTCCTATATAAAATATAACTGAAGCTAAAAAGGAGTAGAGATGTGTCTCAAGTGGCTGTGTGAGCATGTGCCCAGCAAACTAGTCTTGAGTTCAAACCTAAACAAGATAAACAAGCAAACAAATATGCAGATGGGAAACACATAAAATATTAAATGATTACCTGCTGTAGCATTTGGGAGAAAAACTATCTTCACACTCAGAAGACAAACGTGAAGTAAACACAGATTACAAGGCAAGAGTTTCTATAAGGTCAAAAACAAGAAAGAAAGGAAGGAAGGAAGAAGATAGGGAGAGAGAGGAAAGAAGGAAGGAAAGAAAGAGAGGTAGCGAGGGAAGTGGAAAGAGGGAGGGAGGCAGGAAGGAAGGTAGGCAAGACTGGGAGCTGGTCACCTCAGCTGTGGAATAAAAAGATTGACTCTACCATAGCATGGGGTGTGTTTCTGAATGGTTGCTTGAAGTCCTAGGGATTGAACTCAGAGCTCTATGATTGCTGGAAGGCCACTCTAACACTTGACTCATGCCTCCCTATAATCTTAATATGCTTCCCAATTAATGGGATGACAGGCATAATACAAAATTATGAGGTGATCACTGCACACAGCTGAATGTTCTGCCAGCTTCATCATGGGGTGGCCACAAAGTCTATAACACATGGGCCTTTAGGGAACATTTCAGACTCAAACTTCAAAGATATACCGCTTGGTATCACAATAGCTGAATATCACCAGCATTAAACAAATTAATCATTACTTCTTTTCTATCAGAGAAGTAAAGGGACACAGGGAAAATCCTGTTCCTTTTTATGACACTGGAAGTACCTGGGTATATGCCAGTTATTGGCAAAGTAGCTGAGCCTCACATTTCCTGCCCAAGTCCTGCAGGGGAGAGGTGAGGTGAGCCACAGACTCTCATGCCTTTAACTTGTCAAGATGAACAGGTGGTACCTGGGTCTTGGACTCCAACTAAGAATGGAGTCCTCAGCAGACTTCAAGAACACACTCATCTCCCCCTTCTGGAGTGGCTGGATGTGAGAACCTGGACACTGAGCAAGTATTCTTTTGTAGCAGCAACAAGATGGAACTTTTTGACACTCATTATGAGAGGCAAAGAGAAAAAAACTCTAGGTTTTCTTAAAATCAGGAGAAGACACAATTTTTTCTGGTCCCTTCTTGTGTAATTTTACTTCCCCACACTGACAAGAAGGTCCACAGAGCCAAGTATTTCCCATGCTATTTCCCAAATACTGCATGTTCTGATGAAACTGTTTCTATAAACATCACTGGAGCCATCTGCAAGCAGTGAAAAGCATCTTCAATGACCCACAAAGTGACAAGTGACAGAGCTGGAGACATAGCACAACTCAGTCCTGACTGTCCCAAAAACTTAGGGTAAGCCATAAAGGGGCCTATCCAATACCATTCCACCAAGGACTCAGAGAAACCTGGTATTTCCTAAATGACAGAGCCATTCCAACTCCTGTCCTGGGACTACTTAGAAACCCTACTCTAAGTGCCACAGAGCTGTAACTCCTGTGATAACCTCACCCCCAC